>NC_036460.1:32167750-32442947 GCF_002775205.1 Xiphophorus maculatus
CAAAATTTCTACATCTTTTCAACAAACATAAGCCAGAGGAACTGTGCTGGGGAAAGTGGCTCAGTCTGTCTGTTGATGTATCTTTGTGGATTCAACAGTTTAAATGAGGTAAAACAGAGAAAGCCGATTCATTTGATGGCCTTTCTGAACTGTCACTCCAGTTGTTGCTTGCCAGAAGAGGGTTTGTGTTCTGTCCATTTAGCAGCAGAGAAAACTGAGTAAGCAAACTTCCCAGGTTTATAATGACATCTCATACTCTGTGCACAAGAATAAGACTATTGAAAAGGACAGAAAAATCTATCTCTCAGACTTGACCTTGTAGCATAGGACAAGGTAAGTGGTCAGTCGAAGAACTATAAAGAAGATACCCAGGACAATGAAATCAATGTAGAGCTCAGCATCTTCCACATTTAACAGCTGCAGAACCTCTTCAGGCTGTTGGAACCTACATACCTTCCCAGGACACTCCAGGTCTGAGCGGTTCATCCCATAGATAGACAGAAGCACCCCTTCGAAGCTGTATCTGTGGGAAGGAGACAGACAAGAAGGATTTGCACAACAAAAAATGTCTGCTGGTCTCATGACATGTAATGCTTTACGTGCAGGAAGTGAGCAAAAGAATGCACACATACCAAACAATTTAAATTAATCTCTGTTGGAGCTACTTATTCTTTATTTCTTTATCCATTTGAATTTTGTTAGTTTATTCTTAAATTTCTATTTTTTGTATTATTTACAGAGTAAATTTACAGGTTAATAATTGTTGATTCTATTTATCTTTGTTTTCTTATTTTTCTTATTTATTCTTTCTGAGTCAGACAGGAAGTAAGGTGGGTCAGTCCACTTTCTATAAGTGTAGGGGCCTGGTAAAGGACCAGCAGGCATTTGGGTTTGGGGCCTCTGGTTTTTTACCAGAGTAAGAGAGGCAGCATGAGAACAAAGGAAAGTTTGAACTCTGTAATTGTTTGCTGAAACAATGTAGGAAATAAATCATCCAGAACAATCAACAAGGTTTATTGTTTGGACAATAAACCTTC
The DNA here is from genome assembly GCF_002775205.1 of Xiphophorus maculatus. Lineage (NCBI taxonomy): Eukaryota > Metazoa > Chordata > Actinopteri > Cyprinodontiformes > Poeciliidae > Xiphophorus > Xiphophorus maculatus. Next base: position 32,168,788 of record NC_036460.1, read on the forward strand.
TTTTGCCTGCATACAGAAAACTTGACCTCAGTGCCTTATAGTGGCTAGATAGAACTTTCATTGGATGTTAGGTTTGGCAAACAATGGCCACTACAATCTCTGCTGTCTCTTTTCTCTGTCTTCTTGAGACAGAGGTCAGAAAAAAAAACTTCTGGAGGCTGCTGATCCCATGTGAATATGTTAAAAAGCAAGTAACTGAACATAACGTGTCACCAGATCACATCCGACGAGATCATACATGTTTTTTCCTTCTCATGATGCATTGTTTGACTGATGTGACTTAGATTCTGGAGTAATTTATAATCCAGAAAATACGGAATATTCCCTTTCAAACCAGACAATTCCAATGCCGAACAGACTTGGACAACAGAACCAGAGGTGAACCCTTTGACATGTTACTTCTTCAAAGAGCATAAAAATAAAGATGACAGACACCGGACAAAGGAAGGTTGCCGTATCTTTTCCCCATGAAAGCAAAGCAAGTTTCTACTAGTTTAGAAACACATCCTCCAGACTTGTAACAAAGAATTAATGCAACATAATTTAGCATTAATGCTATACACAAGAGTTGAAAGAGTCTTGAATTTTAGTTCAACATCTTTTGCTGTGATTCAGTTTAATTTTATCTTAAGGTCTTTCAGTTTATCATGATGGGTATATTCTTAGGAGGTATTAGTTGAGCTTCAGATAGGATCTTTCATGCCAACTAACCATTCTTAGTTTAACTCGGCACAGCTGTCATACATCAATGAAGAGTAAATCTCAAAAGAGATTAACATTTTCAACTCATATTTTGCACCATATGAAGTAAAACAAGAACAGGTCCAGAAGTTATCTTGCACAGTAGTGCTCTACCTGATCTGCCATCTTGTAGTCCATCTATTTGTTCCAGGCACAACAACCACCTTGATAGGTGACCAGTTTATCATTAACTTACAGTAGTAGTGCTGCTAGGTAGCCACTGGTACCAACTTTAGTTCTACTATTCATTCTAAATTCACATCTATTGTTCATTGAAACATCATCAGTCCAGCTATCATGGGCTACTGAAAAACATTTAGCTGATTACGAGATACAGTTATTCTGGTATTGGCTAGGAACTAATTAAAACATCAGGCAATTCTGTTTATAATCTGAACATGCCTAAGTGGGCTGTTTAAATCTTTATTCAAGAGCATCCGTGTCGAAGCAAATGTTTGCAGATGGATACATTGAAGTTACATTTGGTGTTCAGAAAAGACTCAGTTGAATAGATTTCAGTGTCACTAGTGATGAGGTTGTATTCAATCATATACTGTACATGGGTGAATTTTGGAGGCACATTAATGTTGTGCAGGCTTAAAATTATTCTTTAATAACTAAAATAAACTAATAGACCTACTGAGAACATGTCCACTTCTATTCTATTCTATTGTACTAACAAGAAATAGATCAACTAAAAACATACATACACTTCTGCCATATAGTGTGGTTACAGATGCCTATGTGAAATTAAACTTTGGATCTTACTGAGGATACACAATGTATTTACACTAACATTGGTAACAGTCCGATCAATAAAACTGGGTCAATATTTACAACCAATATTTATTTCCAGTTTGTTGCTGTTTGTTCCTGGATGGGTGCAGGTCATTCATGTGGTTTTTGTTTGGTGAACAATTGTGACAGTGAGAGTGATGCAGCAAAGGACTGTGGGGAGTATAACTGAAGTAGAGAGACAGTGGGGAAGTCACTGGTGTGGTTGTTTTTTCAAGAGTAAAAGAATAGAGAACTATATATAGTTGGGTTTGGGGCCTATGGTTTTTTGATCAAACCATAGGCTTGATCAGTAGTACAGCCTGACCTGTACTACTGGTACAGGTCAGGCTATGTAGCCACTGGTACTACTGGTACAGGTCAGGCTGTACCAGTAGTTAAGATGCTCCCGCAGGAACACAGACATCTCCATAGGAACTGTTGGGTTGATCATTGCAACTTTACACACACACTTACATGTATCTTACAACTTAATGGATTGACAATGAACAGCAATAAGAGTCTTGCAACCTCGTAATAATACTCACAGGTCAGCACTGTTGGCATGAGGGCTCCAAACATTAAGAACAGCATAGAGAAGAAGAGAAATCCAGTGTTGTTAAACACCTTGTTGGCATCATTGCCAATATTTAAATAGAGTAGACCTATTATTACACCGATGGTGATATGGGAGCAGTTTACATGTATACAAAAATAATATATAATATCAATAAATATTAGTTATCGGCCATGATAGCAATTTTAATAGGCAATATACTGTATTTATTGGCTCAAATTTTCATATCGGTCCATCTGTAGTTATGATGACTGTGAATATTGCGCAGATTTACACACCTGACATAGGACACATAGGAGCTCCACTGCAGATAATTAGGGATAGTGTTGAAGTTCACAAAGAAACCAGAGAAAAGCAGCACTGGTATCGCTGTAACCGGTCCAATAAATGTAGCTACCTGTGGAACCGTTCAGAGGACACCAAGTGTTATCTAGGCACACGGTGAGCCAAGAGGTCTTACATGTTCCTGAGAATTGGAACTCATGGCACCTGAAGAGATGTGGAGGCCGCCCCAACCAGCAGGCCTAAGGACTGGGCCACCAGGGCAGTGCAGATGGACAGAGCTATGAAGAGCAGGTAACGGCTAGCCTCAGGAGGCTGCTCTGTCATCCAGTACACAATGCTGCAGTACATGATGGGGCAGATCATCTGTAACAAAGATGAAACCTAAAACTGGTTAGAAGATATCTTAATTCTTCATCAGCTTCACTTCTTTATGGTAAGATTGAGCAGTTCCCTTGAGCTTCAGCAACATTTTATTGCATGATGTCACCACTCCTGGAATATTAACATCTATCTCTTACCAAAGATAAAAGTCAGTGAAACCCATTATTGGAATCTTTTATTTTCTGGGCCAGTTTTTCGATGTTGTAAGTAAACCTTCATAGCAGTTTGAAGGTTTAGTAGAGATAAGAACCAGTTCACTAAGCAAAACATCAGAATTTTGAAGCAAATATACATTTTCTGGTTTTGATAAAGTTTTGACTTGCCCATACTAATTTTAGCAGATTCTGACTTCTATTTAAAAAGCGTAATAGAGAAATACTGTATACAAAACACTGTGTTTTAGCCTTTATGTCCGGAGTGGTTATTAATTCTCTATCAGATAAATGGCATGTTGTATGACGTATCTGACAGATAGGGGAATGAAAGCTCAAAGGAAAAGATGTTGTTGACCTTTATTGTGCTAAGTTCAGACTTCCTATTATCTGCTGAAAGTCTATCTCTCTTTCACTGTTTTACAGTCTGAATGAGCTGCAAACATCTCAGCATGTTTCATGTCAGCAAGAAATACATTTTCCTTCTAAATATCTTATTTCCTCCAACTTAATTTTAAACACCTGATTTACCCAGAAAATAACTAAATATTTCATACAGTCCCAACTTTTACAGCAGAAACCATCTTACTTTAATCATTTACTGATGACAAATGAGATTTATTTTTTGGCTTTCTGGTAATCGTTTAGAACAAATCAAACTAAAATCAATTGATTCCAGCCAGCAGTTTACATGTATACATGATTTAATGACTTTCCTTTTCAGAGAATACATAAAAATAGATGAAATTTACATAAATGGAAATATATTGAGAATATATAAATATTTAAAGGGATGTTCCAACTTTTTCATAACTACGTCTTTGTTCCGTTCATTTGTTCACCATCAATTCTGCATAAAATTACTAAACCTTAAAGCTGTAGTATGTAACTTGTATGTAAACATGTAAAATGTTTTACATATTTGTTGAAACTGTCACTATGTTGTGAAAGTTTCAATTATGATTATGAGAGAGATAATCTGTGAAACAATCTAGCTCCTCCACCTTCTCTCAGCGCTAACTAGAAACAACCAATCAGAGCCAGGAGGTGGGTCTTAGTGCTGTCAATTATGCTCATGTGCACAACCCTACACATCCTGCTCTCTGCAACACTACAGGTGCTACCCGTCAGTAGAGCCTGTCGTAAATGCTAAGGCTAATTAGCATGGCCACGGATGATAGTGGGTGAACGATTGTCCTGTAATGGTGAGTTGTTTCTCTGCAATTTGAACATTGAGCAGCACATTCATGAGGTTGATTGGAAGCCCTGATACCTTCCTCCTGCCTCTGATTGGTTGTTTCTGGTCAGAAGTAGTGCATTTCTTTAGATGGCAATAGTAGCTCAGATAGGGAGGAGCTGGAGGTGATCAATCTTTCCACACATTACCTGTCTCATTTTACAGTGTCATGATATAGTGAAATTTTTAATAAATATGTAAAAAACATTTTTTTGAATAAAAGTTTGACACTGTAGTTTAAAAGTCTGTTAAATATATCTTGGAATGAATAAAGGGATTTTGATTCTATCCAAAGTCTGACTGGGAATAATGTAAAAGTGTGATGGGAAAACAAACTTAGACCAGCAGCAGCCGTTAGGCTGTTAACATAAAGAGAACATAAAGGGAAGAAACTGCAAGATGAAATACAAAAGCTGTAAATTAATGCTATCATCTAACACTAAAGTACAGTTAGAGTGTACAATGTGCCACTGGAGGTGAACCAGTTCACCTCTACCACACCTGCAAGCTCACCTGGAATGGGATATCAGCCATGGTTTTAGCCAGGTAGTAAGCCTTCAGGCTGTACCAGTAGTTAAGATGCTCCCGCAGGAACACAGACATCTCCATAGGAACTGTTGGGTTGATCATTGCAACTTTACACACACACTTATCTTACAACTTAATGGATTGACAATGAACAGCAATGAGAGTCTTGCAACCTCGTAATAATACTCACAGGTCAGCACTGTTGGCATGAGGGCTCCAAACATTAAGAACAGCATGGAGAAGAAGAGAAATCCAGTGTTGTTAAACACCTTGTTGGCATCATTGCCAATATTTAAATAGAGTAGACCTATTATTACACCGATGGTGATATGGGAGATCAGTCTGAGGTGGGTCAAAACCTGAGAACAGAGAAATGACAGAAATATTGTTTCGCACTTTGAATTTTATTGCTTGTGGTAAGGAAGTAATACTAACACGTACCTGATCTCGACATATAGTTATTAATGTTCTCTTGAAGAGGATGCAGAACTGTGTGAGTGTGCTTGTGGCAAAGGTATGGCTCTCAATGTATTCAGCATTCTGGAAAACACCAAACATGATTTCAACATGGATTAGTTTCATGACATTATTCTGTTAAAATGCTGTTATAGATTAGCCCTATTGCACACCAGTCTTTGAGAAAAAGTAAATATGTTATCTTCAGTTATAAATATCCTGTATATATCAAATATAACTTAAAAGAATTTGATTTTGTAATTTAATGCCTTGATATTGGGCTGCTGTCTCTTTAAAAACTCCTGCTCATATGAGCTCAGCAGATGTTGCTTATTGCTAGTAGCAATAAGCAACATCTAGTCTTTAGGAGCTGAGTGGGGGAATTGCGAGGAGAGCTGCTCTGTGAGGTAGAAACTCAGAAGCTTGGAAATTGCGGCTCCAAAGAGGAGCTATGTTTCAGGAGCAGCGTGTCACAAGCGGAGCTAAGACCACCTAGGCATTTTGCACAGCTGAATGGTCATGCCATGGGAGATTAAAGGATTTCTCAAACATGCATAAAAAATCAAAGCAATATTAAAGATATGTTTTTTGAAGTGGGAGTAACATCATAACTGTCATGTTGTAGGTTGTGGTGGAGAACTCAAATGCCGCAAGGCAGAGGCGCAAGGTGATGTATTAATAAAAAATGAAAAACAAAAATCAGGGAACACAAGGAGCCAGATAAGAACAAAAAACACAGGGACAGGGAACAAATAATGGGATTTAACAGTAGGAATCATCAAGGTGTGACTGAGATGAAGTTGTATATATACTGTGGAGTTTGATCAGTGAACAGGAAACAGATGGCTGATTAGAAATGGGTTACAGGTGTGAGCACAGAGAGCAGAAGGCAGGTTGAGGAGAGAGTTAGAGAAAATGGCACAAGAGGTGAAGGAAAGTACACAAACTGGATAACTAGTAAAAAAGGAACCCCCCAAAAAATAACTAGACATAACACAAACTAGAATAACTAAGAAAGTACTGAAATGAAGTAGAACAGAAACATGGCTAGTCTAATCAAAATGGTATACTACATAGCTAGCTGGTGAATAAAACCTGTTTCTGCTACAGCAGGAGAGTATCTGCTACCTACCATGGAGCTGTTGGCTGCACAAAGGTTCCTCCTGTGTTCTAAGGTGCACATTCCACCTTGAACTGCCTCAAAGAGAACAGGGTTTAGTTCCCCATATTCTCCTGAGGCCACTTCAATGACTGAATCAGGAGAGATGAAGATAGAAATAAACTCAGACTCAACTAGAAAAAGGTCCAAGGAGTAGTTGGTACAAATGTGAACTCACTGAAGTCAGCAGGGTTGTGATAGGTAGGACAGCAGAGGCCCATAGTCTTCATGTAGGGGATAAGGGATGGTACTGAGCCTTTGTAGATACACTGACCCTGACTGAGGATGTAAAGCTGTGAAAGAAAGACAGTTTAATGCTACCAAGAAAAATAATTATGGAAAGAATTTGTTTTGTAAAGTTGTAGTGATTGCCTCTTAGCTTCTCACAAAATCACTGGATAGATACACACCTTGTCAAACATCTCAAACAATTTGGCACTGGGCTGATGAATGGTGCAGATAATGGTACGTCCTCCCAGTGCCAGAGAGTGCATTAAGGACACCACTTGGTAGCAGGAAACACTGTCTAAACCACTGAAAGGACAGGTATCAAATCCACGAGCATTTTAGAAGGACAGGCTAAACCAGCAGGATTAATTTTGGGATTATCCTAATTATAACAGATACAATATGAGAGAATCCATCCATTATCTAAACCTACTTTTCCTTAGAGGGTGGTATTGGAAGTTGGTGCCTATCTTCAGCAGTCATTGGGTAAGAGGCAGTATACTCCTTGGACAGGTCACCAGTGCATCGCAAGGCAACACAAAGACACACAGGACCAACAACCATGCATTCACAACTATGAGTAATGTAGAGAAACCAATTAACCTAACAGTCATGTCTCAGGACCGTTGTCTAAAGCTGGAGTACCCGGAGGGAATCCCACATGTATATAGAGAATATAAAAACTCCATGTGGAAAGAGCCCAGCTTGGGATTTTAATCCAGAACTTTCTTTCAAATCAACAGTGCTACCACACTGTGCCGCCCTGGCTGAAACATGACAAAATCAAGTATAAGATATGAATTTGTCACATCATCTACTCACATCACCTACATGCAAAGAGGTAAAAATTGAAGGTCAGTTTACAGAAATATGGCTAAATAAATGTTTGATTATGTAGGTCATGCAGATTACATTTTATTTAGGTTTATGTATATATTGTTAGGCGAGTCATCTGGTGTTTCATTATTTCAAAGTGTTTCAGTGCTGAAGTTTACTTCACACCATTTGTTTCTGTCCCAACCTTAGGCGCTCTGGCTCCATTACAATGCATGGCCTTTGCCTTCCTGTGCAACTCTGCTCGAGCAGAAGGAGAAGTTGTGAAGAATGATGTCAATTTTCTGCTCTGTTTTAGAAGTCTAGTTTGCCTGTAGTTTTAATAAAAGGGGGTGGAGGAAGTGAACAAAATTGTTCAGTCCATGTTGGTCATGTTTCCAAATATTAAATTAACATTAACAACCATTTCGTTCAGATCGGCACTTCTCTATTTGCAGTGGAGAATGGTATGGTAAGTTTCATAGCATCAGACTATCGCATATTACATATGCCTCAGGCAATTAGGTAAAATATAAAACTTAACCAGAGTCCAGGAAGCAATCATTTTTCAAAAACCAAGAGCCCAGACTCTGTATGAAGTAAATAGTGTAGGACACGAGGCACCTTTTTCCAAACTACGGTGCTACATTAGCACACACTGTTAGTCAGAATAAAGAATAGCCTACATCCTTGACACAATGCAGTATTTAATCAAATATATATGGTAATTTGATGAAGATCAGTCAAATAAAATGTTGGTCAAAGTATTTAAAGATTTTACAGCCCTGGGCCTTATGGCCGGGGTTGCAGGTGTTTTGTTGTCTTCCTTTGTGCTCTTCTCCTTTACAGATATGGCTGATCTGCTAATTTGGAGCACAGAACATTTAAATCCGACTGTTTCCACCTTCAGGGTTGCCTTCGGTGTCCACTTGGCCTTCTGTCACTTGTGGTGCTCTGCTGTCAGGGTTCAGCTCCCCTGCTTTTGCACATTTGAGTTTTTTATTGCACCTCAACACTTTCATATGCACACATACAACAGACCCAAGCGTTGCATTATGCCACTGACATTGATATTCACAATCCATTGTAGTTTTTGTTAATACATATTCCTTTTTCTGCACCGTAATCACTGCATGGACTCCAGTTTTTATGAGCCAGTCATAACTAAGATTTTCCATTATCTTATTTTTTTTAACATAACTCAAGATACTGCAATGAAAGTACTCAGAATCAAAATTGTTACAAAGTGGATTTCCCACTGAATTACCATGGGGTAATTGTCTCATTACTATTTGTTTAGCCACATTCATATATTGTTACATTAACAATGTAAATGTTGTTTACGTTGTTAAACAACGTATAATTCTACGTAACACGTAGCAAGTATAAGATGATTATAAAACAGATTATTGGTCAGAAATGCTGTTCTGCAGTTTCATACTGCTGCAAGAGTCACAGCTATTTAAAGGGCCAGTTTTTTCTAAACACATAGACATTTTATAGCACTATATCAACTATATCACAAGGAATTGCTTGTTAGAAAACTTAAACTTTGCAGATTTAGACACACCACTACCCCTTCCTTTAAGACTTTATTTAAAATGCTAAACTAATGCTAGGACATATGTTTTTGACAATAAAAAAATAACATTTAATTTATATCACTCAGTCTGCTCTACACAATAAATCATTGGTATAATTTTTTCTTTTATTTTACCTTGTGGGCTCGTCGAAGAACATGACTGGAGGGTTGTTGACCAGTTCTAATGCGATAGCCAGACGTTTACACTGACCACCAGAGAGGGCAGCAGTGCGGGTGTGGGCACAGTCAAGGAGTCCCAAGGCAGTTAGAATCTCATCCACCTGTGTGTTATTTTTGAAGATGATGGAGAAAGGACACTCAAAGATATGAGAATTGACTGATTTAATGTAAAGAAATCCTAACTGCACTAACTGAACAAATTCAAGTTGTAGTGTTTTTCTATATTTGACCAAACTTGTGACACTACAGCACTCAGAGTGATTCAGAGATATCAGATAAATTTGTAATTCAGTACATTTATGTCTCAATTTAAAAAAGAAACTTCTTAACTTAAGTCAATTCAGCACTGTTGTTAAGTATTGGTGAATGCTAAACCTCAGATATTGGTATTGGCAAGTGAAAAAAGTGGATGGGTGCATCCCTAATTTATATCAATACTTTCACTCACCAGATTTTTTTTCACTTCCAGGCTTTCATCCAGCTTCAAATTTGCTGAAACCTGCAGCAATGAATAAAATATGCATTTTATCATGCATTTAAAACAGCTTGAGAGGAGAGAGCTAGCTATATTCATTGGAAAGGGTTTTGTTTCAAAAGCTGGTACTAAGACCTTTCATCACAGCTTACCATCATGGCCTCCCTGGGAGTGAGATGTGGCAGCAGAATATCCTCCTGCATGATGTAGCAAGACATTTTCCTGAAGGTCTTCAGATCCCTGGGTTTCCCGTTTACCAGGATTTGACCCTTCGTCCCTTTTTCTCTGAGCAGTATGAATGACATCCACAAGCTCAACACTTTGCACAAACTGAACAGTGTAATTCACATCATGAAATCAGTGACACAAAACTGCATGGCCTCTTCACACAGCAGTAAGAGGAAACTTGTGAGTTTGCCACTGGTTTTCTCTCATACTGCGAGCAATCAAATGAAAATGCAACTTGTCACAGAAAAAAAAAAATTTCCGCCACAGGAATATTAAACCTGCTGGTTGAGGTAGAAACTGCTCTATAAAAAAATTAAATGTAGACAGAGAGATTCCTGGATTCAGAAAAGGCTATTATAAAAATAGTGCAGGTTTGATACATGTTATGTCTTGTGTCACTAGTGTTGAAATGTGGTGTAATCTTCTAGTGCTGTACTGAATCCTCATCCAAGAAAATTATGCTATTACCTGACTGTGATTTTGCATGTTATGATTGTGAGGTATGTGGTGGCATTACTGATGATGGTGAAGGAGAAACAGACATTATCATGGAAAAATTTATTTGGTGAGTACAAATGACAGCAAAATCAGGAGTGCCCTTCTACTAGAGAAGATTTTTCCATAGTTGTGATCAAGCTACATTCCAACAGAATCTTGTTTGAAGGGCATGTTAGGTAAACCTAACTATTATACATTAAGATAAATCATGCTTTCTCTTCTTACCTGTAACCAGCCAGAATGTTCATTAGTGTGGTCTTCCCAGCTCCAGAGGGCCCCATGATTCCTACCAGCTCTCTACTGCAGAACCTTCCAGAAAGGGACTGCAATAAAGATTTTAAACCTGAAAAATATCAAACCAAACCTTTAAAACAAAAAATGACAAAAATATTTCCTGGACCTGAATGCATGAAGCACAACAGAACAAAGGCATTTGTGGTGAAAATAATAGTAAAAAAAAAAATAATAATAAAATAAAAAAGCAGAGTTTAACCCTCTTGTTATGTTGTCAAATTGACACATTTTTAAAAATTTATTTAATTTAAAAATCTAAAAAAAAAAGGTCAAAAGTATTTTTCTCTGAGTTAAACATATCCTGCTTGACTTAAAAAGCATAAAGAGCACATAAAATTAAATTGATTCTTTTACATAGTTGCAACTCCCTACACACCTATATAGTGCAAAGATACTGTTTGAGTCAATATGACCCACCAGTGAAATTAAGGTCTAAAAAGGGTAATTTGTTTAATTTTATTTATTTGTTTGCAACTGTGAGATTAATTTAATCTCATATACAGACACACAAATGCATACTCTTTTGCTTTTTTGGCCAATTCTTAGTTTGATTATTCTGATTGTGAAACAAATGATGAAAACTTAAGCTATGTTCCTCCAAGCAATATATTAAAGTAGAAAAATGGTAACTCATGTCAAAAGCATCAAGTCAGCTTTTGAGTAGCTCTTGCCCAATTCAATGTTGAAAAGATATTATTGAAAAGATTATAGAATGAAGGTGTATTTAAGGGGAGAAGTAGAAGGAGCAGGATCAAATGCATTTTTATGTATTGTGGGTGTCCTTCGTGTGGCAATATATGCCTTCCAAACAAATATTCCTTAAAAATCTGATCATACAAAACCAGCTATTTATAGAACATTCTGCTTTACACAGGAAAGCTTTAGGAGCTTGACAATAGAATCACAATGCAAGGCCTGTGATTGTTATGGCAAATGACCTAAGGGGCCACAACATAACCTATGACAATTTCTTCAAATTGCCTAAAGAGGACAACAATTTTGTCCTCATGTGCACTTTCCACAAAAGTGCTGAAATTATCACTTGAAAGGACCAAAAACAAAGTATGACCCTTTACTACTGTGCTACCAAAGGTAGAGTAGATAACTTGGACAAGGTCACTGGGTAATACAGCACCAAGTGGATGATTTTATACAGAAAGCAAAAAAATAAAAAAAATCCACAATTTCCATATATAACCATTGATTTTTTAGTATAGGATTAGGATTATACTCATTCATCCTAAGAAGTAAAAACATCTTTGTACTAAATATTGGTTGAAATTGTTAGCAATGGAGTCTATGAACAGATACAAAACATTTTGTTGGAAACTTTTGACATTAATACATGAATCCCTGGGTCAAATTGACCCGAGAACATTATTGCTGCTCCCCAGAAATGACCATAATAGGAGGGTTAAACAGAAAAATAGCAAACAGATTCATCAAGATAAAGTATGTTCTTTTAAACTGCACCAACTGGTCTGAACTCTCAGGTACAGTACTGGACTGGTTTGAGCCTTACCTAAAGAACAGAAAGTTATTTTTCAGTTGGTGACTTTTAAACAGAGCAGACAACAGTCACATATGGGGTGCCTCTAGGTTCCATCCTTGGGCCCCTCATATTTAATATACAGTGGGTAAAAAAAGTATTCAGACCCCTTTAAATTTTTCACTCTTTGTTTCATAGCAGCCATTTGCTAACATCAATAAAGTTCATATTGTTTGTCATGATTGTACAGCAATCCATCCTATCTTGACATAAAAAACCCAATAATGTAGAAATGTTAGCAAATGTATTAAAAAAGAAAAACTGAAATATCACGTGGCCACAGTTACTGCTGTTTGGAAGTGGGCTGCCTACATGATACCAATGATTCAGTCAATGTTCTTTAACCATCATCATGACTCCAACAGGAAGGGCATGGAGGCCCTGTTAATCCTTCATATCTCAATGCATGGCATTTAATTCTTCATTAAATTAAATGCTAGACAAGGTTTGTTAACCACCCAATAAATGTCAAAGAGAAAGAATACGAAAAAGCATGGCTGGCTAACCTGCTTGAAAATTGGGAAGAAGGCAGGGTGACATCGGTCTACAGCCCTTCAGAAAAATATGATGCTATTGTGAAATTGGCATCTCGAGATGCCTGACCAAATGGATTTCTGGTAAATCCAGATGCAATGGGGATGTATCGCTACTCGAACTCCATTGACGCATTGGGCCAATTCCAAGCTTTTAAGATCTCTTAAGAGTAATCGAAAACCAAAGCCTGAACAAGGATGAGTCAAATATTGTATGTGAGCCAGCATTTGGGCTGCCCAGCTGGTCTGAGTCTCCAGAGATCAGAGAAGAACAATTACAACTCCCGACAATAGGCCTGAGGATGACGAGGAGGGAACAGGGCAACAAAACCTGCTGGAAGATCTTGCAGCATCTCCCCATTTTCCTATCATTCACACTGTGGACTGGCCAGGAGCCCACTACACAGAGGCCTGAGAGGCTGCTGAAGTTCATAAGCTGGAAGGGCTGCATTCTATCCAAGAATCTGCAGCATAGAACGGAAGCTGCCAGGTCCTTCAAGGGGAGTGCAAGAAAGCAGTTCAGACGAGGAAAAAGAGGACTCAGACACAGAGACAAGGGGAAAGAGCAGCATAAAGAAAGAAAGCAACCCAAAAATCAAATACAAGTAAATATGGCCTGCAGTCTGGCGCTGCTACCACCTCAGGCACCCTGTATTAAAATGCAGACTGGACTTAGAATCCAACCAACCAGAACCAACCAAAAACCAACCAGAGGTCTGGTTTTTGGAGCTACGCAACTGCAGGGCTACTCAGTTGATTGCTTCACTAACTGAAAAAGGGTGTGGCACCTGGATAGTAGGTAGTTAGTGGCTAGATAAGTCTCTCTCAACACCAGCTTTAACAAATCATCCCAAAAATCCACATCTGAGAGTAAGACTCGAGGGTTTAAAGGTCTCCAGCTCTCCATCCCCTTTTGATGGAGAGCTGGTCATGAGTCAGCTCAGAAGTCTAAAAGAAGTGGGTGGGGCTGACTAGTGATCAACAACACATGCACTGTGAGCAAAACATCTGAATACTTGTGACCATGTGATAATTCAGTTTTTCTTTTTTAATAAATTTGCAAAAAATTCAGCTTTTTTCTGTCAAGATCCTGACTGTACATTCATGAGAAATAATCTGAACTTTTTTATGTCAGCAAATGGGTGCAATGAAGCAGAGTGAGAAATTTAAAGGGGCTGAATACTTTTCGTACCCACTTTAATAGTTCAGATGATCATTCATTATCTGAACTATTGAGTTCAGATGATAAATAATATTAGTTACCATAACTATACAGGTGACATATACCTGTTTTCTTCCAACATAGTCCTTCTTGGATGGTGTAGGAGACATCAATGAACTCTAGGTCCACGGCTGAGCGTTTGGGTAAGTGAAAGAAACACTGCCCATCAGTAATCTGGTTCTCAACCTTATTCAGATGGGCCCACATGGATGGTTCCTGCTGCAGCTGAGTCTGAGCTAAAGATAGGCACCCTCCACTACACACTACAGTTTCCTCCATGGGGATATCCACAGAATCTGGTTCCAGTGCCTTATTGTCCATATCGGTTCTTGGGCTATGGGAGAGCTGTAAAGATTTAAAACATAGGTCATTTATTCACCAGTGTGATTTTTCCTGTGGATCATTCATTATACAGACATTTTCTAATTTGAATAAAGTCCTTCCCTGTAGCTCAGAGAATAGACTTTAAAAAACCTCTGTTAGCTTAAATCACTGACTAGCTTTGTGCCACAACCCAAAGGTCTGCAGTTCTTGCATCAACCTTCCAAACCACTCAAATCTTCTGATTCTGCTCTGCATCTCCAGAACCAAAACCAAACAGGAGAAGCAGTATTCAGCTTCTATGCACTACAAATGTGGAACAAACTTCCAGAAAATTACAAAACAGCTGAAACTGAGTTCCTAAAAATCAAGGTTAAAAACCCACCGGTTTAGAGTTGCCTTTGAACCATTATAACTGGAACATTATCAATATGTGTGATGCATAGTTACTTGATGATTTTGATGATGGCATTTGATAATATGTAATGTTTGTTACTGGTTTCTCCATTGGTTTGTTGCTCGTTTCATAATTAGTTATTGTGCTATGTTTTATCATAAGCATTTTGAACTGCCTTGTTGCTGAATTTTGCTGTACAAATAAACTTGACTTTCCAGTTTCAGCCAGAATTTGCGCAAGCTCATTTCAACCTGTAAAGACTCATACACAGAGAGTGGTATTAGAAAGTATATTTGACAAATGAAAGTCTTTGGCGCTCGGACCCAGGAGGAAGACGTTGGTAGCTGCTGTCAGAGATAATGAGTCGCTGTGTATGAAGATTAGAGACTTCTTGCCCATTAGGCCCGGACACTGGTGGTGGAGAGGATGGCGAAGACCTGGAGGCGGAGGAGGGGTGGAGAAAGGTTGACACTCAGCCAACAAGCAGAAGCCGATGATCAGCTGGACCTTACCAAGGGAGCGACGCTTGATGATTGGAGGAGCTCATCACCAATAGGTTGGAATCGAGGCGCATCTTTGGTTGGGCAGGTGAGATGAACAGTTTCCCAGTTTGAATTTACGCATAGGCTTCATTTGATTTTCATCTGTGGTTGTCAAGTACATTTCACACTAAACACTTTTCATCTCTCTGACAGAAGAGAGATGAGCAACATTAACATTAACAGTTCCATTCTGTTAATGTTAATGTTTTGATGTATATGTGACACCTTCAGAATGAGCCTTATTATTCTTTCTAAATACTTTTCAGATTTTGTATTTATTTCCCAATGACTTCACAGAATTAACTAAGTTGTTGTAAATTAACATGTCAGAAACTTAATAAGCCATAACACCATCATATGGAGTTTCCCAAAATTATTCAAAGGCATAATAATTCTGGTGTATGTATTTAAAAAATGTAATAAAAAGGATCTTTGATTATTATGGCATTTGGCAAATATAAATAGTTTGGTAATCCTAACTGACCTAAAACAAAAGATTCAATTAATGTCAGATGTTTTATCCGGTGTTGGTCCTTAAGCAACTGCATTTTATGCCAACTGCCTGTCTCATAGTAGGATGAGTCAATAAACAGAGAACCTTGCTGTCTGAGGATGTCAACGCTTGACACTCAGGTCTGTGTTAAGTGTTGTTTAGACTTACCCAACTTACCAGTCAGCTGGAAGTTTAAAAACTTTTTACCACTACAACTAAAAGACAAAACTTCATTTTTAGAAGCTTACTTGATGTTTTGGTAAAGTCACTCTTTTAGGTCTAGGTTTGGATCTGTTTTCCCAAAACAGTTTTTCTTCAGTAGCTAGTGGAACTTTTTTTAGAGCTTTCTATGGGATCTCAAAGTATGACGAGTTCATGCAGAATTCTAACAGTATCTCAGTATGAAAACATCCTGGGAAGTTCCATGACTAGTGAGCAAAATGTCCAATGTTTTGATACTTAAAGGATCAAAATATTGGAGCTTTATTATTTTTTCTTTGCAACATTATGCTCCATCTTGGTACAAAAATCAGGGGTATTCACCAAACTCCTCTGTCACTGGGCAAAGTTGTTCCTGTACAATAGAAAATACAGCACTTTGATTCTACGTTGTGTAAATAAATGCTCAAGCAAGCCCTTCTCTGGAGTATTCAACGTGATCCTAGCTTAATTCTTTTTAGGAGTTTGTCCTAAAAAGAATCCACTTGTGGATTTTTCCTGGGCAGCCTGATACTTTCTTCACAGCTGTTGATCCTCTTTCTTGAAGTTCTTAGTGGTTCCAAATTGGGTTCAGTATTTTGTACTTCTCAGGTTGTCTTTGTCTGGGATTAAATTTATTTTAATAATCTGAAGACTTAGAATATGATTTATGTTTATGCCATGAAAAAAATCTTTATGATGTTGGAAGGTCACAAAGTATCATAAATATGCAGCCTCCCCTGTGATCATGATCATTGAAATGCTGATTTGCTTGATCTACATTTTCTGCTAAGGCCATTGTAAAAATGGTTCCCAAGTGTTTGGTGGCACAGTGATTTGTTCTTTTTGAGACAGAAGTCTCATTTAATAACTCATGGGATTTTTAATCCCCCAGAAGATTAAAATCAACCTTCTTTTCTGTTTTTTTTTTTTACCATTAATCTGCTTGGAAAAAGGAAGGTTTGAAGTAACCAGCTTGGGAAAAACGCTGCACCTGTGGGTGCACCAAGCAGAGCTAACTTATGGGAAACGACTGCTCTTACGCTTTAACCCCAGTTCACTTAAATAAATAGGACTGATTCTACATGCAGCAAGACAGCGGAGACCAGAGAGCAATCACTCCTTGATGATGAATGGATCTGATGAGAAGGAGGTGGAGAAGAAGAGAGAGATGTTGTGTGTGCCAGCATGTCACGAGTTAGCTTGGACCGGACTGTTCTACATGAAGAGAAAAGTACATAAATGGGAGAGAGGGAAAGAAGAACTCAGTGACCTGAGGTGCTTTCTATCAGCTTAGTGCAGGTAGATAGGCAGAAGATAGTGCTGCTGTACCACTGCAATACTGTCAAAGCGTCTAAAACCTGATGCACAAAAGGTATTAAGGATTGCTTCCTACTGGGTTTGACAAAAATATCAGTCTTAAGATTTTATGTTGGAAGAGGGTAAATCTGGACTCAGCAGATCCCATAACCTTCTTCCATCACTCTAGAATTCAGTCATTATGCTTCCTTGCAGATTGTAGTCTTTTTCTGCAGTTAGACTCACTGATTAATGGTTTTCTTATGCGTACACAACTCAGTCCCAATCCTTTCACTTCCCTTCATATTGTGTGTCTGAAAATTTTCCTTTCACATGCACAGATGTAGTTTAACAACACTAGTCCTGAATTCTACTGTTGTTTTTCTTTGATATTATGTCACCAAATGTTTAAATGACCTCTTAGAAAGTCACTTGGACATGATGAAGGTTGTCACAGGAAAAGCACTAGGCCGGTTTAAGTCATACCTGTCCCAAAGACTCCAGTTTGTTCACGTGAACATTAAATCTTCTTCACACTCCAGTGTTACTTGTAGAGTGCCACAAGGCTATGTGGTTGAACCACTTCTTTTTACTATGAATATGCTTCAAATTGGAAAAATCCTCAAAATTTCTACAGTTGTGCTGGAGATTCTGAGCTTTATCTATCCATAAATCCTGTTAATCTGAAAAGAAATAGAGAACAAACATGACAAAGACAGAGGTATGGCAAAAACTAATGTGGTGAAATTGCCTATGGCCTTAGTTATATAGCAGAGTGTTGTGTAAACTTTCTAATTTGATGTTAAACGATAGCAGTTATAGCCTAGCAAGCAGAATGCAGGGCTAATCAGTCAACATAGAATATGTGTTAATGTGCAGTGCTAGTTTTCCTCCACACATAGCATTTTTCATCCTGACCAGATGGTTTAATATTGGTCTCATTTGACCATTCCACCTTGTTCTACACGTCTGCTGTGTTGCCTCTGACTTGTGACAAACTCTAAACAGGACCTGGCTTTGCTACAACAATAGATTTATTTTAGCCACTTTTTAATATTTATAGTCTTTCAAGTCAAATATTTTTTAAATTCAAAAACACTTTATTTATTACAAAGGGGAATTGAATGTTGTTGTAACATTTAATTCATATCATCCAAGTATCTTCAGAGAGTTGTGGATGATGATATTGTGGGAAAAAGAGATTTCCAGTAGCATTCAGTCTTGCAATGAATCGGAAGAGACCTCTGACTGAAGACTGTTGCTCCATGACTCTAATGACATGCTACCAGCTCAATTCTGGATTACAACATCAACTGTTTGGTGGCATCATAAACAGTGTTGGCAAACGCTGTTAATGCTGCTTGTTTGCTTTTGGCATTTGGTTAGAAAGACATTGGAGTTGGAATCTGATTCCTTTCCTAATATGATGGATGGGATTAAAAACTACTAAGCTGCATAAGTTTTCCATCTATCTATCAACCCATTGTCTGTGACTACTGATCCCTGCAGAGGTGCAGGACTCCTGTCTATATGCAGCTTTCATTGGACACAAGGCAGGTTAAACCCTACACACAAAGAACCAACAACCATGCATCCACCTAAGAGACATTATGCGGTTATGCATATTTTTGCACCGTACCCAAAGAGAACCAGTGCATAGGTGCAAGTCCATCCAGAAAGACTTCAGGCTAGGATTTCAACTCATGTCCTTCTTGCCTCTGTGCCAGCAACTGTGTTACTGTGGATTCCACTTAAATTTGCTAGCAATTTTTAAAGCTACATTCCAGTCAATAAGTAAATATAAGTACAGAAAGAGGAAAAAAATATAACATTTGCATGTATTAGTGAAGCCTTTGATGGAGCAGCTGAATTAAATACTATTTAAAAGTAGTAAAATCAATCTGGATAAATACATGCTGATGCTTTTAAGAACATTTTAGTCTTTCATGTTTCGGGAGGGGGCAGTAAGTTGAAATGTGCTAACTTTTAGAAAGTTTTACATGGCAGCAAAGGGCTGAGCAATGTGTAGCTACATGTTGTCACTTTAAGACACTGCCTAAAAAAAATCTGCAAACTCATTCTGTCAGATTTCACAGACTGTTGTTCAACAAGTGTTTCACTGGGTAAAAACTACAACAAGCTTTAAACACGTAAACATGCAAAATCAAGTGATAAATAAACTTAAATAATTTATTTAATCTTGAATAGGCCTTCTACAAACTATATAATTCTAATAAATATAGCAGTCTAGTTCCTTTTTAAGTTGAACTAATTTATGACAAATTAATAAATGTATTGACAATACATTAATAAATGTATTGACATTTATTAATTTCAATAATAAATGAAATTATTATTGATATTTTTAATATTAAAACATTTTTAACAATATTAAAAATGTTTTAATATTTGAATTACATCAATATAATTACAAACCACTATGACTACTTTCACAGATATTATGGCTTCATAAAAATTAAAAATAGGGTTGGAAGTTTATGTGGACCTATATTCTAAATTAGTGCAGTCAGTTACACATCAAACAAATCAAACAATTGGATTTGCTGAAACTGCACATTACATCGACGTTAACAGAATAATATCCTTTGTCCTCTGTAAATGCTTGATGAAATTTCAAAGCAAATAGCAAAATGAAGTACTTTACAAAAATTAAATATACTTAATAAACTGTAAAAGTTCATAATTTTTTTTCTCTCATTATTAAGTAAGACTCAAACTGTGAAATACATTTTTCTGCTAGTTGAAGTTCCAATGTTGTTCATCTTCAATAAGCTTCATTGAAGCACACAAATTATCAATAGTTTATGGAACATACTAAGCAGCCGGATAAAAACCTTACATCAGCTGTTGTCCAGTCTCAGGATGCTGCTGTCCTCCCAACCTGCTGCATTCACACTGTTCGGCTTTCACTGGGTTCTGCTGCATCTACGCTGTCTCTGCTCACTGAGAATAGCACAGGGCGGGCCAACACAGAAGGAGGGGTGGATGGAGTTTAGGAGGTACTCTAATTCCTTAAGGGCCCCACTATGAGCTACCATCCGACAGGCAAGTGAAGTAATGGGAACAAGTGTCCGATTTTGGGTTGTGGTATAGCTCACATATTAAATTGATGTCAGTTTGTGTGATTGGGACTGACTCATATTAGATTAGTTGATGTTAGAGGAAAAGCAGATCAGATACTTTCACAAAATTTGCCCCACATTAAAGGCTTAGTAAAGCATGTAAGCTTACGCTTAGTGAGGGTAAAAGGTGGAGGAACATTACCTTACAGAATTGTCAATGTAATGTTAAAGGAGAATATGACAAAGTAGAAATAATACAGTGACCATCGTTAATTGTGCAAATAGCCTGATCAGAGATTTTTATGGTCCCCTCTCTGTGCTGTTTTATCCTGGTTAAATTATTTTCAAACTTCTTCCAATATTGTACTAATCTTCCATATTGGTTTATGAATATGTATTTTTGTCTATCAATTGTTTGATATGGATCTGGTCACAATAATTTGTGGGAAGACACTTTATATTTAAAATGCTAAACCTTTTCAATCATTTCCTACATGTTATTCTGGATTACAGAGTTAAACATTATGACATTAACAGCTCTTGCTATGAGAGTTTATCGTTCTGATTTGTCTTACATTGAACTTAAGCCTAAACATGAAAGTTGTATACATGTCTAGAACTGCACCACCTAAAGACTCAAAATCATGTAAAAATTACAAACACAGACTCTCAAAACATTAGAAATGGCCTGTAAATGGCGCAATTGTCTCAGCCCAAGGCTGTTACAGTAGCTGATGTTTCTAAATAAAAATATGTGAATGAACCTTGGTCATTCTGTTTCAAGTCTTTACTGAATTTGCCTGCAATGGCTTTTTAAATCCAGCAGATGTCACTGCAAGTGACACGACAACAAAGTTTCAACGCAGAGTCGACACAGTTTGGAAATGTGCCACACACCCAATGAGGTTTCATCTGCCCATCACTAGAGGTAAGTAACAACAGCTCTGACTGGTAGCTAAATCCAGGCAGCACAGGCGAGCAACAGCAATAACATTATAAAAGTGATCGATGGAGCAATTGTTCATGCATACATGTGAGAGTAACCCAAAATTGTACTGTGGTCAGAGTAGCATACCTTAAACACGTTTAATTAAGCAAGTGTAAAAATTATTTGGTAAGTTACTCAATTAATTGAGTAGTTGAGAATATTAAATCAGGTGATCACAACACCTGATTTAATATTCAAACTGTATCCTCAGACAGCCAAAATTATAAAAGTTATGTGAACATTCTGGTATTGCAGAGTACTACCAAAATATTTATACAAATAAAGAGTTAGGTTTGGAGGCTGGTTCTAGACCAAATTTACCACAGGGGCCAAGGTAGTCAGTGTTTTTTTATGGAAACACTTAGAAAAGATTGAAACAAAAAAACCCCAGCAATATTTCATCATTTCATATAATAAGTGAGAAAAAGAACCACTTGCGTCTCTAGAAATACAGGTTGAAAATCCCTTTCAGATGGAAAGTGTGATCCTATCGCCATATAGCAGCTAAAAGTGCGGCACTATAATTTTTAATCCATTGTTAAAGTAAAATTGTGAAGTTTAAAACAATCCACCACTGAGAATTAACATAAGACACTTATTTCATATAATTTATTCAGTACCTGGTTGGTCCCCATCTAGAACCGCCCAGGGGCTGCAGGTCAGGGATTTGGTCTTCCCTTTCACGTCTGTATCTTTACGAGAGGTTTTGCTCCTAAGGATGGTGGAGTATCGGGTAGAGGACGTTTTAAAAAGACGTGGGTTGATAGCAGCTCACTATCAACCTGCTGCTATCAACTGTACTAAGTGTTTTAAAAACACTTAGTTTTTATTATTACTTAGAAACTGTAGAGTTATCATTACTTTAACAAATGTAGAGCATTCTTAGAAAGTCCAGAGAATACTTACTTACACTTATTTAGCAACCCAGAACAGGGATTAGAACTTGGCATCCAGAAAAACTACCTTAGCAGCTACTTTTTAGACTCCTATTCTTCCAAACCAGAAAAGGAATTAGACCAGAGGATACTTACTTATACTTATCTAGCAACCTTGAATAGGAGTATCTAGTTTACATACTTTAGATCAACGCTAGATTATTTTTCTTCTTTTGCAAACATCCCTGTACATTGCGTATCGGGAGGCAATTACAATTGCTTAATTGCGTATTGTAACAAATTGCGTCCCGTATCGGTTCAATTCAGGACATGTAACAGCCAAATACACGGGTGGTAACCCTATCTACCGCTCACTGCATAGAGCCGTTCAAAGGAATTCCTAGTGAACCACACATCAACACTCAGCAGATGTGACTTAGCTTCCTCTGATCATATAATATTCCTGGAGTTGTTTTCTTTCTCTGCGACAGACTGGCGACCTGTCCATGGTGTACCCCGCCTCTCGCCCGAAACGTTCGCTGGAGACAGGCACCAGCAACCCTCCCGACCCCATTACTAGGGGCAAGTGTGTTTGAAAATGGATGGATGGATGGATGTTTTCTTTCCATCGGTATCTGAAGCTTTTCTTTTTGAGTGACTCAGTTTTATGCCAGTTTTCCAATATCATTTATAACACAATCTTTGGAAAGCTAACTGTAGTGACGCACTTTGAGCTAACGGTTGTTTACATGCAGTACCCTTAGACATAGAATACCGACTTTAGAATTCTCAAATTCTCCTGTTTGCCCCTCTTTCCCTGAGGTCAAGCAGTTGTTTTATTTGCCGTTTATGTACATTAGTAAGCTCCAAACTGCACATCAGACACAGTCGTATGCAACAATTTCTGTCACATCATCTGAAACTGCATGGATATTATTTTATCTTGATGTAACATTTTGTAGCTCTCATGAAAGAGTTCTTTGTTTCTTCTCATGCCAAATAAGGTTGTAATATTCTGGATCAACTAATGAAGGGAGTCATACAGCTAAATTTAAAACCAGGGAAAGCTCAATGTTCTGGTAATGTAATGGACATTTGACATTTGGAGAATGGGAAAACACAAGTTTCCATTTTCTCTTAATCCACCATACAAAAAGATCACTAAATCAGTTTTAAATCATATCATGTTCAAGTATTAAAGGAATGTTTCATATTAGTCCATATCTGTTGTGTTTATGCTGATCATTGCAAAACATGGGATGCTTTGGTGGGAATTCCTTACATAGGTTTTGAAGTGTGTCCATGGGAAGATGACTTGACTTTTTAGTGCAGAGTAATGCAGCCAAGTTGATTAAGTCAATTTGGAGCTGGCCAATTTGGTAATATTTTAGTCAAAAAATGAGAACATTTAGCTGTTTAAGATATACTTACCATCCCTTGTGAAAAATAAGTATACTAAGTATATAAGATTTTAGCACACTTACTTGAAGCCAGACTAATCATCAGTATACTTGAAGTATGTTATTTTGGAAAAACTAATTTTGTGCTTAATGTATTTTAACTGTAATTAAATTGTAGAAAATCAGAATTTGAAGTGTACTATCACATGTTTTTGGAACAACTAAAGGTATTTGTAAATTTTAAGTATAAGGCTTTTTATGCAATATAAACATACTTGATTAGCGTATCTTAAACGTACCATTTTTGTGATCAAATGACATTTAAAATAAATTTTGAATATCTTCTAAGTATATAAGCATTACATATTTTATATGTTAGTAGTGTGATCAATTAAACTTTTTAATTAAACACCAATTAAACTTTTGGTTTATTATGATTGCTAATGAAGTACAATTTTTATTTACTTATCAATGTTATGTTCTGTGTTTTTCTGTGTATTTATTATGAGTTTCTGTCTCCGAGTCTCCCTGTTGTCCTGTTTTACCCTTTGATTGCTCCCTGGTGTGTCTCGTTTCCTTAATTACTCCCTGTGTATTTAACCCCACCTGTGTTCCTTGTTCCTCGTCGGGTCCTCGTCTTATTTTGCATCTAGTCTCTGCCGTTCTGTCCGTTGTCTCGTCTTTTGTGTACCGGTTGCTACCGGCGACGAACCCTGACTTCCGCTCGGCCGTGCTGCCCAGTGTTCTGGGCCATATTGGACTGTGTAATCCTGGACATTCTTCATTAAAATCATTTATTTTTCTCATCCTGGGTCTACTGCCTGCTGCCTCACCAATGTATTTTATTATTCTGCTTTGCCACTTTGTACATTACATGCTTCATACACACAACAGTAATGCAAACATATCAGGCTACCAGTACACAGAAGGATCAATTACAACACACTTTATTGAATACACAAATACTGATTGCTCTATTGTTTTATTCTTTTTTGTAGGTTTTTGGTAAGTGCAGTTGTGCAGTGAATGGGAATGTTCTGTTGTTGACTTGATCCTCACTGTTCTCAGGAAGAAGAAATGTCAGTTTTTCTAGAGGAATACTGGTACATTGAATGAAAACAATACTCTGTCCTTGGTGAAATATTTTTCACATTTCCTCTACACTGCAGATATTTTTATTGTGCTAATTTTCATAAGCACGTTGTGTCATGATGTGTGGTTACGCGATAGTGAGGTAGACGTGGTGGACCCAGGTGGGGTTCACCCTGGACAGGTCACCAGTCCATCACAGGGCCCTAAAAGCTAACAATGAATAAAATGTTTGAAAGAGGAATGGTAGATTAACAAGGAGATACATTTTGTCTAATTATTTTCAAATCAAGACATGTTTATTAAGCATTTGTGGTGTCAGAAAAACACTAGTTTTTGCTGTTAAAAGTGGAGACAGCTGATCAGTTAAGAAAAAAAAAAAAACATGCTTTACCCCACGAAGATGATGTGGAGATTCATCCTCAGAACTTGTGGTGATGTTGTGGAGCCGGAGCCTCTTCTGAGACAGGAAAGTCTTTAGGTTTTCTAATACCTGATCCGTGGCTTCCTCTTTCATCTTCATGTGTTTAGACTGCAAAAATATGTTGAGGAAAAAACAACGATAAAGGAGTTATAACAACAGCCTCCTCTTAAAAAGCTAGATATTAAATACATTGTAACTTGTGGTTGTAATTTGAAGAAATGTAAAAAGAGACAGAAATCTTTTGCATAAACTATTTTCAATAGTTTATCTGTTTCCACCAGGTCAAAAAACAAGGACAGATACTAAACCTTAAAATAAGAAAAGAGATAAAGAACTAGCTGATCAAAATAATCCACTGATTTTCCGCATGATAAGAAGATCATCTCTAAATATCTCTGTTAAAAACAACAAACTCTGCACTGATATTTTTAAAAACAAAGCCTTACTTTTTCCTACTGGCTTATGCAAGCATTAAATTAGTATCACTAACTTGTACTCTTGTAGGCGTGTCATGGTCAGAAAGGGAATATAAAACTGCAAAGTCATCTTGGAGAGACAGAAGTATCTGAGGAGCAAGAACGAATTCAGCAGCAACAAGATGGATACCTTCAAACATCAAAAAAGCAGATCCTCAGGTAAGCTAATAGAATTAAGTGTTAAGCGCTTTGGAGTCCTCAGGAGTAGATAAAGAATACAAGTACAAGCCATTTACCATTTTTACTATTTACAACTAGATTTGCTAATGTAGGTTAAGTCATAATAAAGTACAGGAACATTTTCATGCATAATGATGGCTGATTTCTTCCCACAGGAGACAAAAATACTAAATCTAGGAAGAATCCCAAGCACTTCACTGATGTTCACGGTCTTCCTTGCATTGAAAAGATTGTAACCTCAGTGGAGGACATTCCTGAGCCCATCAGCACCAACATCATCGGCATGATCCCAAACTGGATCAATGGGAATTTCTTGAGAAATGGGCCAGGGAAATTTGAGATGGGTAACCACAGGTGAGAGGATAATCTGGGTTTCCTGTTAAGTAAAGCTAAAGATTTGTCTGTTAAAGGATTCTATAGAACGAAACATTTACTAGCTTAATGAAACTGCTCAGCCTTTTCTTATGGTCTCTCCATCATGTAAAGGTTCAACCACTGGTTTGATGGGATGGCTCTTCTGCACCAGTTCAAAATATCAAATGGGGAGGTCACTTACAGAAGCCGCTTCCTGTCAAGTGACAGCTATCAAACCAACAAGGAACAGAATCGCATTGTGATGTCTGAGTTTGGGACGCTTACCATGCCTGACCCATGCAAAAACTTCTTCCAGCGCTTTGTGTCAAGGTTTGATTTACCAAGTAAGTAGTGTGTGTTACTACACATAATTAAAGCAAATAGTTGAGATACTTTATCTCAATGTAAAACAACATCATTGATAATGTCATGAAGAGCTTCTTCTGTTCCACCAGAACCAACAGACAATGCCAATGTGAGTTTTGTAACCTACAAAGGTGATTTCTATGTCAGCACTGAAACTAATATCATGCACAAGGTGGACCCAGAGACCCTGGAAGCAATCCAAAAAGTAAGAATAAATACTGTTGTGGGATCTCTAAAGGGGGAGTATTATGTTAGATCAACTTGCATTATGTTATTCCCTCATAGTGTTGTCTTGATTCTGTAATGCATATTTGAGAAATCCTTTAATCTCCATGGCAAACATTCAGCTGTGCAAAACAACTGGTTGGACCTAGCTCCATCTTCAAGACAAAGCTCATTTTCTGAGCTGCAGTTCTCAAGCTTCTGCCTAACAGAGCATCCATCCCTCAAGGCTCCCTCACTCAGCTCCTTCAGACTAGCCAGCAGCAATTAGCAAACATCTAGTGGAACTGCACATTAACTAACCCCATTATAGGGGCTACTTCTCAGTGCAACGCTGAGAAGCACCATTTTAACATAGAGGACTCATGTTGTGTTGAAGGTGGAGTTTCAGAAAGAACAAGAGTTTTTAAAGAGACAGAGGCTTAATTTCAAGGTGTTAAATTAGGAAGTCAAATTTCTTTTAAGTCATGTTTCATATATAGCTTTTTTATATCAACTGAAGGTAACATAGTTAATTGATTGTATTATAATATGGCACTATGTGCCTGGAAATACGTAATACTGCCCCTTTAAATAAAGTCATTATTTTGTTCAGCGGTTACCTCTTCTCCCTGTGTGGTCATCAGTTGATAAAAAACTAAAATTTAAAATGGAGGCTGGGACTACTTTTTATTTATACTCATGCACTTCTATGCTGCAGGTGGACTGGAGCAAATTTATTGCAGTAAATGGAGCCACTGCACATCCACATACTGAGCCAGATGGAACAGTGTATAACATGGGCAATTCCTACAGCAGCAAAGGTATTTAATACCATTATATTAGGCCCAAGATGTTCAACAACTTTGGTACTACTCACAGACTTAAAGAAACTCACTGGGCACCATGTATCTGTGCTGACAGGAGCATACTACAACATTATCAAAGTGCCTCCAACCAAGGTAGCAGAGGAGGAAACCCTGGAGGGAACCACAGTGCTGTGCTCAATTCCAGCAGAGGACAAGACCAAACCCTCTTACTACCACAGCTTCGGTGAGTCAAAGATCTGCAAATTATAAGGTTGCTTTTGATCTTTATGCTAATGTGAGAACCAGTTTAGAACAAATTTCCTTTTTATTTGTGGGGAACAAAAACAACAGTTTTAGGAATAAAAGAAGATTGTTCTTTTTATACATTTTATTTAACATTACAGTAATCTAACCCTTCTTATAGTTACTGACCAACCTTATGTTTCCTTGATGATTTTTTTGTTTAGGTCAATAAGCTCCAAGTTGTTGTGGTTGGAGGGCATTCTTGCCATCACCCTAATCTAGCTACTGTCACAGATTCAGGACAGCTTTCTGGAGGGGCCATTTCAAAATTTTAATGTTTCTTCCAGTTAACATGTTAACATGCCAAACATGTCGGTTAACTTAAATTTTTTATTTAAATCTGAATCTGCCAGAGTTATGAATAACTCTGTAACATTGCAGGATTTTCAAAGAGTAACTTACATAATAATTTGAATCTGTTGCAGCAATGTCTGAGAACTATGTGGTGTTCATTGAGCAGCCCATCAAGATGGACCTGTTGAAAATTGTGACCGGCAAACTAACAAGAAAAAGCATCAGTGATGGCTTCTCCTGGAACCCAAAGCTCAACACTATCCTTCACCTGATTCACAAACTGACAGGCAAGGTAAATGGAAAATTCCATAAAAGTTATATATTTAACTTTATGTGAGATACATTTTCAATAGTTTCATTGCTGCTTCTTCCTTTCAGGTAAGCTCCATCAAGTATCTTGCCAACCCGATATCTACCTTTCACCAGATCAATGCATACGAGGAGGATGGTTTCTTGATCATTGACTTGTGTGCTTCGGACGATGGGCAGGCTATAGCAAACTACAACATCCAAAACCTGCGCAAGTCTGGGGAGTGTCAAGAAAATCCGAGCTCATCCCACTTCCCCATGCTGGAGATTTTAGTTTAACAGTAATAATAAATAAAGTTATCTTTAAAATGAATCACTCAAGTGACATCAAGGCCCAACAGTAGACTTAAGTGTCAATAAAGTTAGTTTAACAGTAATAATAAATAAAGTTATCTTTAAAATGAATCACTCAAGTGATATCTAGGCCCAACAGTAGACTTAAGTGTCAATAAAATAAATCTGGTTGTGTGTGTTGTTTTTGTCTCATGCAAACTTTGCTTTAATTCTACTTTTTTCTATCTAATCATAAGAAATCATAGTCAGACAGAGAGAGTCATGAAACAGGAAAAGCAGGTTTCCTGGAAAAAGAGGAAGTTTCCAGCCTGCAGATTCATAAAAATAGATGAGACTATTTCTTATTTTAAAGCATGAAAGTTTAAAGAATTAAATCTAAACATTTTGATAATTTGATAAGATTCAAAGTAAAATACTTATATTAATATTGGTTTACTTGTAATAATACTTACACTTATATTTGTGGGAACACTTACAAGGAAAACAAGTAACTGTAACTTTAGTAGTAAATAATTAGAATCATGTATTATTCTTTTGGTTTCTTTTCAGAAAAACATCTGTAATAACTCACATTAGGATTATAATAAGGATAATTAATAAGTTATGGTTATAAAATCATAAATGAATGATAAATCAGAGAAGCTGAAGAAAATAAATGTGATATAAGTTATGGTTATAAAATTATAAATGAATGCTAAAATCAGAGAAGCTAAAGAAAATAAAAGTGATATAAATGTGATTTTGACATTGAACTTGAAATGGTGTAAAAGGTGTAACTGCAATTAAACATCACTGATATGTTGGAGGTAGAGAGTAGGTGAAAGGTGAAAGGCAAGGAACTAACAGGAGAGCAGAGATGATCAACGCCTTATTTAGGTGAAAGGTTGTGAAGACAACGGAGACAGGAGGTTGAGCAACTCTGAGACATCAGCACAGACATCAGGACATAATGTCTGAAGGACAGTGATGGATGTGAGGTCATCTGTCTAAGCAGACAGCCAATGAAAACGCACCAAAAGGGTGGATAAACCCTATATAAGGTGGGTGCAAAAGAGGAACCTTTCGTTGGATCCTCCGGGCAGCTTCGAGCCAAGAGATGGACAAAGAACTCTGCAGCTGAAGAAGAGCCGGGGCCACGGAGCCGAAGACTGTCCGGCCATGGGGACCAACCCGTCAGCCCCACAACCTGTGGCTTCAAATCGCACTTCTCTCATCGGCTGGGTTCAGACCCCAAAGACAAAGATGAAGACAAAGGCAAAGACAAAGAAGAAGAACTGGTGCCTTCCTTCCTGCCAGCACCAAGTCCTGTGTGACCTCACCATCCATGCGGAGAGGAGGCTCATCAGACCTACAGAGATTCCTGCCTTCATCGATCAACATCTTCCTCCTGCTGCAACATCTTCATCATCATCAAGCCAGGTCTGGGGTTCGAAACACCAAACTCCGTCCGTCTCTCTCAAAGGTTCCTTTTTTTTTAGTTCTCAGTATCAGCAGTAGGGAAAGACAGACTAGATGATTGATTTTACTTATTTGATTATTTCTGCTACTGAATTAAGCTGTACTGACCCTTGCAAAAATGCCTTACTAATAAAATATTTAGCATAAAGAAAATCTAAAAGATGTTGTGGACATTCAGTTAATGAGTCACCTTAAAGTTCTTTGATGGTTGTAAAATAGCTGTGATGTTTGATTCTGGAGAGGAAAAAGTTTAAAATGTTTTTAAGTTGCTGGTAGCCCAAATTTAAAACGTCATCCTTGGGACTCGCCCGAGTCACTAAAACCTACCTGGTTCAATAACAAATGCAAGTTGTAAAATAAGAGAACGAGCGACCGTTAACAGGTGTGCTCTGTGAAACTAGTTGGCTGTAGGCTGCTCAGTCTGGCTAATTCACAGAGGGAAGAAGGGTGAGACACCTGGATGTAGGCCGTTAAAAATCAGGTGAATCGTTTCTCGAAACCAGCTTAAACAGAGTTTACTTCAGTTCTGGACAGGGTAAATCCCGGCAGATTTAGGAAACTCAATTAACCCGTTAGATGGAGAGCTGGTAGCACATCTCCCCTCTCAGAAGAGGAAGTACGAGAGTGAGAGAGTAGAGACAGAAAGGAGGGGGGGGGGTGTTGCGCAACAACAAGTGGCGCCCAACGTGGGGCCCAGACTAACAGAGTAGGAGGGCCCTATGCCAAGTCAGTAAAAACAGATGTGAGGATCTGAATAGCTCACTTGGTTTGTTAACTCTTAGGGAATAGAGTTAATGGTGACTGATAAGGCCGTCAGTCACAACCCTTGCAGTAACTGTATGGCATACAGGTGAGGGAAAGCTTCTACTGAGGATAAATGACCGGATCCAGACAGTGAAGCTAGTAGCCAACATAGTCTAGACCCATCCCTGCTCGAAGCGCAAAGAGAGGCTTTGGGGGATAGACAACTCGAACCGACAGAGAGACGGAGTGATGGATGATCACTTCGAGGAGGAAAATCTGGGGAAGAAACCGGAGGAAGCCGGCCGCCCAGATCGTTTGGAAAAGGAGGAGACCTCAACAGAACTGCATCAACTTTCTACACAGCTACTGTGACTCAGACCTGAAGCAAGGGGGGACGTTGGTTCCAAGAATGAGGAACTGAAACATCAACCCCTGACAAAGGAAAGTTGGCTCAGTCTTGCTGGAGTGGTTCGTGATGTAATGCTGACAAGAAAAGAAAAGACCAGCCTGCAAGCATGCACAAGAAACACAGAAAAGTATCATCAGCTGACGATGGATGAGGAAGCACACCGCGTCCTCCACTGCAGCCATCGAGAAGACATCCGGCAACAGAGGAACAAACACCAGCAGCTGACATCATCACACAGACGCAGACATGGTTAAAGACATCCTGCTGGACCCGGAGCTTGAAATTGGGCCAGCACAACCCACCAGTAAGAAATGACCGCAAGCGACATCTGAGAAGCCAGGACAACTGGAAGGGACAATCCACACCGATGGATCCAGAAAGGGGTCCGACCAGTCGGCATACTGGGGATTTATTCTGAAGCAAGACGGCAAAGAGAGATGCCGTCAGAAAGGAAAAGCTCTCGGTAGTGCTCAAGCCGGAGAAGTAACGGCAGTACTGGAAGGATTGCTGGAGCTGGTGAAAAGGAAAATCAAGAGTGCCAGGTTAGTAACTGACAGTTACTACTGTGCTCAGGCCCTTAGAGAGGACTTGGCCATTTGGGAAGAAAATGGTTTCGAGACTGCAAAGGGCAAGCCCGTGGCACACAAAGATTTGTGGAAGAAGAAAGCAGAACTGAGGCTCCGCCCGAAACTTGAGGTGCAGCGACAAGGCGCACACCTGAGAAGAAGCCCTATGGAGGGGCAAAGATGACGACCTTTCGTGCCACTAAGAAAGGTTGTCTCTGCCGGTGTCGAGGTGGGACAGAACACCTAAGGACAGGTGGTCCTAGAGTAGCACGGGGAGAAGGTAGTACGGTGCGTGCATAAGGCCCTCGAATATGCAGGCGTGCTACACCCCCGTGAAGAACTGAGCAAGCAGGACTGCTGGATGTCCCTTCAGCCCATCCGATGCAGCTGTGTGACTTTGAGGTATGTGGTCGATACGCAGGGCACCCAGGGCAGCGGATGGAAGGTTTGTTCATCAAGAGCACAGTCCCATGGGGTTCAGTCTGCATGGATGTAGCAGAGCCAATGGGGACAACAGGAAAGAGAGGTGAGAAGTACCTCTTGGTGCTGATGGACACAGTGACAACTGCTAGAAGAGCAGGTCTTCCCCTGCAGAGGAACTCCGTTCACGTCACAGAAAGCAGGGAGGCGAAGATACTTCTCCTTTTTGCTCAGAGAAGGAAAAGAGAAGTTGCAGCTCGAAGTATCACTGAAAACAGGGCAGAGAGTTTGGATTAAAGCTCAAGATCGGCCTGCAGCTACGGTGATCAAGCTGAGATTCAACGCCCAAGATTTTGTAAAGCAAGTACTGAACTTCAACACAGTACTACTGATGAAGAAAGGGGTCCATGAGGAAGCAGTGCTCAAGCCAGTTCTTAGCTACAGCGAACCAGAACATTACGAGAAGATGGCCAGAGAATCAAGCACCATGCCATCCTACAGTAGACTGGCCACTATTACGGGAAGGTTGCCGTTCAAAGAACAACTTCAAGGCTTTGGACTGGGAGGGCCGTGAAGAAATTGGACTATGCTAAAGAAGAACTCCTGTCACAACCTGATGGATTAAAATGGAAAAGGATCATGATTACGGATAAAGCGTCATGATGCTTATGCTTTTTGCTTTGCTCTGCTGAACAGCCAGAATTTTTTTTTGTTTGAGGCCTTCTGTCTCAGCCCATCTTCCCTAAAGAACCATCCCACATCCTGAAGAACTGACAGTTCATCCAGCGGAAGTTCCTGTAGAAGAATCAGAACGATCCAAGTTTTCTTTGACATTCATCACCTCATGGGGGAAATCAAAACTCCAAGGAGGGGGTGTCAAGAGAAGTGGAGTTTTGATGACTACACTGAGCCCTCTGTGACAACTGAGGATGAAGAATCTGCATCTTCACATCCCAGACGAACATCTTCTCTTTCCAGGGGATGAGGACGGCGAACTGCAGGAGGGTGATGGACTCCCAGCATGTGAAAGGTCTAACCTCGTGGAGGGGGTGTCAAGAAAATCCGAGCTCATCCCACTTCCCCATGCTGGAGATTTTAGTTTAACAGTAATAATAAATAAAGTTATCTTTAAAATGAATCACTCAAGTGACATCAAGGCCCAACAGTAGACTTAAGTGTCAATAAAATAAATCTGGTTGTGTGTGTTGTTTTTGTCTCATGCAAACTTTGCTTTAATTCTACTTTTTTCTATCTAATCATAAGAAATCATAGTCAGACAGAGAGAGTCATGAAACAGGAAAAGCAGGTTTCCTGGAAAAAGAGGAAGTTTCCAGCCTGCAGATTCATAAAAATAGATGAGACTATTTCTTATTTTAAAGCATGAAAGTTTAAAGAATTAAATCTAAACATTTTGATAATTTGATAAGATTCAAAGTAAAATACTTATATTAATATTGGTTTACTTGTAATAATACTTACACTTATATTTGTGGGAACACTTACAAGGAAAACAAGTAACTGTAACTTTAGTAGTAAATAATTAGAATCATGTATTATTCTTTTGGTTTCTTTTCAGAAAAACATCTGTAATAACTCACATTAGGATTATAATAAGGATAATTAATAAGTTATGGTTATAAAATCATAAATGAATGATAAATCAGAGAAGCTGAAGAAAATAAATGTGATATAAGTTATGGTTATAAAATTATAAATGAATGCTAAAATCAGAGAAGCTAAAGAAAATAAAAGTGATATAAATGTGATTTTGACATTGAACTTGAAATGGTGTAAAAGGTGTAACTGCAATTAAACATCACTGATATGTTGGAGGTAGAGAGTAGGTGAAAGGTGAAAGGCAAGGAACTAACAGGAGAGCAGAGATGATCAACGCCTTATTTAGGTGAAAGGTTGTGAAGACAACGGAGACAGGAGGTTGAGCAACTCTGAGACATCAGCACAGACATCAGGACATAATGTCTGAAGGACAGTGATGGATGTGAGGTCATCTGTCTAAGCAGACAGCCAATGAAAACGCACCAAAAGGGTGGATAAACCCTATATAAGGTGGGTGCAAAAGAGGAACCTTTCGTTGGATCCTCCGGGCAGCTTCGAGCCAAGAGATGGACAAAGAACTCTGCAGCTGAAGAAGAGCCGGGGCCACGGAGCCGAAGACTGTCCGGCCATGGGGACCAACCCGTCAGCCCCACAACCTGTGGCTTCAAATCGCACTTCTCTCATCGGCTGGGTTCAGACCCCAAAGACAAAGATGAAGACAAAGGCAAAGACAAAGAAGAAGAACTGGTGCCTTCCTTCCTGCCAGCACCAAGTCCTGTGTGACCTCACCATCCATGCGGAGAGGAGGCTCATCAGACCTACAGAGATTCCTGCCTTCATCGATCAACATCTTCCTCCTGCTGCAACATCTTCATCATCATCAAGCCAGGTCTGGGGTTCGAAACACCAAACTCCGTCCGTCTCTCTCAAAGGTTCCTTTTTTTTTAGTTCTCAGTATCAGCAGTAGGGAAAGACAGACTAGATGATTGATTTTACTTATTTGATTATTTCTGCTACTGAATTAAGCTGTACTGACCCTTGCAAAAATGCCTTACTAATAAAATATTTAGCATAAAGAAAATCTAAAAGATGTTGTGGACATTCAGTTAATGAGTCACCTTAAAGTTCTTTGATGGTTGTAAAATAGCTGTGATGTTTGATTCTGGAGAGGAAAAAGTTTAAAATGTTTTTAAGTTGCTGGTAGCCCAAATTTAAAACGTCATCCTTGGGACTCGCCCGAGTCACTAAAACCTACCTGGTTCAATAACAAATGCAAGTTGTAAAATAAGAGAACGAGCGACCGTTAACAGGTGTGCTCTGTGAAACTAGTTGGCTGTAGGCTGCTCAGTCTGGCTAATTCACAGAGGGAAGAAGGGTGAGACACCTGGATGTAGGCCGTTAAAAATCAGGTGAATCGTTTCTCGAAACCAGCTTAAACAGAGTTTACTTCAGTTCTGGACAGGGTAAATCCCGGCAGATTTAGGAAACTCAATTAACCCGTTAGATGGAGAGCTGGTAGCACATCTCCCCTCTCAGAAGAGGAAGTACGAGAGTGAGAGAGTAGAGACAGAAAGGAGGGGGGGGGGGTGTTGCGCAACAACAGGAGGCACTTGATGAGGTAACATGATCAAATAAAATGCTAAAATCTTGTAAGCTTAACAACTAATTTGTGAAAAAAAACCCTACCAATAAGCACAAATAGCAACTTTACCAGTTGCATGGTTGCAACTCCATCTAAAATGATGACAACTTCATAAAGTTCAAAACTAGAATAAGAACAAGGAAGAAAGGGCATGCCATTGAATAAGCCAAGAAGTGGCTGGTGGTGACGACAGCAGAAGGAGATTGTGTTTGGTGGGATTGGAGCGAAATCTGACGTTGACAGAGCAGAATCGACACAAAAAATTGCTGATTTGGGGTTTTTGGCATAAAACCAGTGACTGGACTACTATGGCATTTCAGGTTGAGGATGATTGATGGATTTAGGTGATTGGACTCCAGTGCATGGTAGTAAGGGGTCGGAAAGAGAGAGAAGTAGAAAAGAATATACTTTGCCAGTGACACAAAGTAGTGAAAGAAGTCTTGAAGAAAATAGTTTGGATGAAAATAACATAGTTTGTAAGAGGATTGTTAGGGAGGAATCTAAACTAATCATAAAGTTTAGGAAGGAGGATGAAGGAATTCAACTCAGTCCCTTAGCTCTGTCGAGAGAATTAAAAAAAGAAGTTTGGAGAGCTGACACTTGCTAAGATTCTGAGAGATGGGAATCTGTTAATTATAGTGAGGAGTAAAGAACAGAAAAACAAAGTGATGACCACCCAGAGTATTTGTAAAAAAAATATTACAGAGATGAAGATTTTGGGAGAGGCTAACGTAATGAGAGGGGTGATCACATGTATTCCAGTGGGTAAAGACCTTGAAAAGTTCAGACGCAGTATTTATGGAGGTGAAGTAAGTAAAATTAAAAGATTGATGAGAACAGTTGATGGTGAAAGAGAGGAAAGTCTCTCTGTGATGTTTGAGTTTCAAACAAATGCTCTTCCTAAAAAGGTAACAGTAGGGTGTATGTGCTTTCCTGTAAGGCTATATATCCCTCCTACTCTCAGGTGTTATAAATGCCAGAGATATGGACACATCGCAGCACCATGTAGGGGAAAACAAAGATGTCCAAAGTGTGGAGGAGAGCATAGTTATGATGACAAAATGGAAAGGATGCTTGCTGTAACTTTGGAGGGCAACACAGGGTGACTTATGGGGGATGTGAGGTCAGAAGAAAAGCAATGGAAATTGAATAAGTTAAAGTCACTAATACTATAAGTTATGCAGAAGCTGAAGAGTGAAGCCAAAAGACGTGATAAGGAAAGTTCCGCCGAATCCAACACCAGAACAAAGACAGAGTGAAACTGAAACTGTGTTATCAATCAATCAATCAATCAATTTTTATTTGTATAGCACATTTCAGCAGCAAGACATTTCAAAGTGCTTTACATCATTACAAACACAGAAACACAATGCAACATAGAATCAATAATCAAAACAAACCATTAAGTCAAGTTCCATCAATAAATTTGTAATTAATTACATTTCAAATACAATTCTAAACAGGTGGGTTTTTAGTTGAGATTTAAAAGAAGTCAGTGTTTCAGCTGTTTTACAGTTTTCTGGAAGTTTGTTCCAAATTTGTGGTGCATAGATGCTGAAAGCTGCTTCTCCTCGTTTGGTTCTGGTTCTGGGGATGCAGAGCAGACCAGAACCGGAAGACCTGAGAGGTCTGGAAGGTTGATACAACAACAGCAGATCTTTAATATATTGTGGTGCTAAGCCGTTCAGTGATTTATAAACTAACAAGAGTATTTTAAAGTCTATTCTTTGAGCTACAGGGAGCCAGTGGAGGGACTTTAAAACTGGTGTTATGTGCTCTATCTTCCTGGTTTTAGTGAGAACGCGAGCAGCAACATTCTGGATCAGCTGCAGCTGTTTGATTGATTTGTTGGACAGACCTGTGAAGACGCTGTTGCAATAATCAATACGACTGAAGATGAACGCATGGATGAGTTTCTCTAGATCTGGCTGAGACATCAGTCCTTTAATCCTGGAAATGTTCTTCAGGTGATAGACGGCCGACTTTGTAACTGTCTTTATGTGGCTCTGGAGGATCAGGTCAGAGTCCATCACTACTCCCAGGTTTCGGGCCTGATCGCTGGTTTTCAGTTGTAATAACTTAAGCTGTGCATTGACTCTAGATCGTTCCTCTTTAGGTCCAAAAATAATAACTTCAGTTTTGTTTCTGTTCAACTGGAGAAAGTTTTGGCACATCCACACATTTATCTGTTCTAAGCATCTGTTCAGTGATTGGATGGGCTCTGAGTCACCTGGTGACATCGTAATGTAGAGCTGTGTGTCATCTGCATAGTTATGGTAGCTAATATTATTTCCTGTTATAACCTGAGCTAGTGGGAGCATATAAATATTGAATAAAAGGGGTCCTAGGATTGAACCTTGGGGTACCCCACATGTGACCTTTGACCTCTTTGATGAAAAGTTTTCAATTAAAACAAAGAAATCCCTGTTCTTTATGTAGGATTCAAACCAGTTAAGCACTGGACCGGAGAGTCCGACCCAACTCTCCAGTCGATTCAGTAATATGTCATGGTCAACAGTGTCAAAAGCTGCACTGAGGTCCAACAGAACCAGCACTGTGGTTCTGCCACAGTCCGTATTTATATGGATGTCATTGAATACTTTTACGAGGGCGATCTCTGTGCTGTGGTGAGCACGAAAACCAGACTGGAAGGAGTCAAAGAGGTTGGTTATAGTTAGGAAGCTAGTTAATTGTTTACACACAGCTTTTTCAATAACTTTGCTGATGAATGGGAGGTTGGAGATCGGCCTGTAATTCTGCATTAGTGATTTGTCCAGATTGTTCTTTTTTATAAGTGGTTTGATTACTGCTATTTTCAAAGCCTGGGGGAAAACGCCTGACGAGAGCGATGAGTTTACTATTTGGATCAGATCAGCAGCAATAACAGGCAGGACTTTCTTAAAGAAATGTGTGGGTAAAACATCCAGAGAGCAGGAACTGGAGCTTAGTTGGCTTATAATTTCCTCTAAGGTTTTATAATTAAGTAGTTGAAATTGGGTCATTTTTCCTGTATTTGTTTTGTTTGAGCACAGCATTGGTACTGACTTTATAGTGGATGTACAGATTAATCCTCTGATTTTTTGAATTTTCTTTGAAAAGAAGCTGGAAAACTGGTTGCAGGCGGCAATACATTGGAATTCAGGCGGTAACGTCACAGGAGGGTTTGTGATTCTGTCAACTGTTGCAAATAAAGCTCGAGCATTGTTAATGTTTTTGTTTATGACATCCGCAAAGAAAGCCTCTCTTGCATGTTTTAGTGTTAAATGATAGTTACGTAGTCTTTCCTTATATATGTCACAATGAACGTGGAGTTGAGTTTTACGCCATTTTCGTTC
This sequence comes from Xiphophorus maculatus, assembly GCF_002775205.1. Taxonomy (NCBI): domain Eukaryota; kingdom Metazoa; phylum Chordata; class Actinopteri; order Cyprinodontiformes; family Poeciliidae; genus Xiphophorus; species Xiphophorus maculatus. The sequence goes on from NC_036460.1 coordinate 32,207,506, forward strand.
TGCCCTACGGCAGAGTTGTCTTGCAGATCTAACTGTTTGTGTATTTCTCCATGGAGATTTCTTTTTATCAGACACAACCTTCATTTTAATTGGGGCAATGGAATCAATAATATCTGAAACTTTAGACTGAAAATCATTTACCAACTTATCTACATCATTACAGCTTAAGGGTGAGGAAGAAGAGTAAATTTGATTAAAAGTTTCTGCTGTGTTTTCAGTGAGAGAACGTTTTGTGATGGTTGCTGTTTGTCCAAGTGGGTTAAAAGATAAAGAACTTTCAAAGATAACAGCGAAGTGATCCGACAGGGTGACATCAGTTACAGAGACATTGGAAATATTCACACCCTTACTGATAACCAGGTCCAGTGTGTGTCCTTGAGTGTGTATTGCTTGTTTGACATGTTGTTAGACCAAAAGTCTCTAAAATATTAGTGAGCTTTTTTGCCCCTCTGTCTTGGGGGTTGTCAACATGAATGTTGAAATCACCAACAATTATTAAACAATCATAATCAATACATATAAGAGATAGAAGTTCATTCAAGTCAGTAAAGAAATTTTCCACAAAAGTTGGAGTTTTGTATAGAGTTACAGTCAAAGTTCGTTTGCGGCCTTTAACGTCAATTCCAAGATACTCAAAAGAGGTGAAATAACCCAAAGAGATTTTACTACAATTTATGGTATTCTTAAATATTGAAGCCACGCCTCCTCCTTTTTTGTGTTTTCTATTCTCATTGAAGAAATTGTAGTTAGGAGGCGCAGATTCAATTAGTACGATCAATTCATTATTATCATTCAACCATGTTTCTGTCAGAAACATAACATCAATATTATGCTCAGTGATGAAATCATTAATTAATAGAGCTTTAGCACAGAGAGATCTTGTATTTAAGAGCTAGTTTAAGTGACTTGGAGGCCAAGAAATCTTCAGTCTGAGGTTCCTTTAGGCAGGTGATAAATCTGATGTTTGAATTAGGTCCCCTATATTTTATGTTTCTGTTTCTTGTAAATTTTCTTGTAGTGATCCGGACAGGTAATGTCCTGTTCTGCAGTGCCGAGGGGCCAGACACATTCTGGAGCAAGAAGGGTGTAAAGATAAAGTCTGGACCCCGGCCTCAGACCTCAGAAACGCAGAGTGATGGATCCTCTGGGACGTTAGAGTCAGGTGGCTTAAATGAAGTGAAGTCTGCTACGTGAGCGCTAAGGAGTGACGTCCCAAGTACAACCTGTTGATTCATTCCATCTGTAAATTTAAGAAACTCCGGTCCAGAAGACATTTCTCCATGTGTATCTTGTGAATCCTGTGAATGAGTGGGTGAGCAGAGAGGGAGGGGAGAAGGAGGAAGGGAACCAGTCGCTCCGCCTCCAGTCGATGTATCAGCTGCTTTTGAAACTGTTTGTTCCTGATAAGCCGACGGTTCCTTCCTAGTCAGAAATCCTTGAGCCTGTTCTTCTGAAGCGATGATCACGTTGCTGTCCTTGTTGATAAAATGAAAAAGATTTGCAGTGAGCAGCTTTATCCCATGTTTATTAAGATTGTGTCCACCTCTTCCAAAAAGGTGAAAGCGCTGCCAAGAGGTTATCGATGAAGGTCACTGAGCTGGCAGAGCAGCTTTTAATCAGCCATTTGTTTATCATGTCCAGCCTGGAGTGTTTTTCGTCTCCCCATTGAGGTGATGGAATTGGACCACTGAGAAATAACTTCATTTTTAACTTTCCCATAGTTTCCAGAAGAATATCAAAGTCCTTTTTCAGAATCTCAGATTTCTGCTTTGCCACATCGTTGGCTCCAACATGCACAACTAAGGACTCAATATCTGGCTGATCGGTGGTCAGCGAAAGAACTTTACGAGTTAAATCAGATACAGTGTCACCAGGAAAGGAAATCACTCTCGTTTTCTTGGGATTGCAAATGTGACTGATTCCATTTACTGCCTCATCTCCAACAATAAGCACTTTTGGCATACCTTTCGTTTTCCTGGTAGCCGCTTTGTCTTTAGGGGGTGGATGTGATGGTCTTGCCTCATTGTTGGTGTTTGAAAGCAAGGTTTCACTCAGAGGCTCAGGCTGGAGTACAGAAAATCTGTTTTTCAGTGGGATTCCCACAGAGTCAGAATGTTTTGAGGCCCGGGCTGGTCGCTCTGTCCTTGGGAGCGGGGTCGGTGGAACCTTTTTGGTTGCAGCTGCTTGTTTGTTTTTCTTTGGTGGAGCAGGTGTTGAGGTTGAAGGTGGGTTTCGGCTCAGAGCCGGCCACGCTGATTCGTCAAGGTGAGGGGTTCTCCCTGTCAGTCGCCTCATCGGATCTGCGGTGTGAGACTTTTGCTTCGGCTTGGCACCCAGAGCGTTCCAGGGTGAGCTGCTTGATGCGAGGCGTACAACCTCTCCGTTGATTTGAGGAAGAGTTGTCTGATTTCCACAGTTAGCATTGATTTCAAAGTTAACCTCCAGCTGTTTGATCTTCATTTCTATAGACTGAAGTCGTTGTATAATACTGCTAATGTCCTTGGGGTCGGCCGGAGGCATTTTGTCCTGATTCAACTTGGAGATGAAGAAAAGTAAGGTAAAAATAAAAGTAAGAAAATCCTCCAGTCTTTAGGTTTGTAGTAATCCAGTTATGATGTTGAAAATGTGAATATAACTATAAAAACTGTCACTTTAAAAATAGCTCAGGCAAAGTTATCAGTAAAAACGGGGAGAGAGCAGGACAAGCTGTTGCTCCTTCAGCTGCCACACATGAATCGTGTTAGCAGTTGAAAAGTTTATGTTGTTCATTGCATATGTTACAGCAGGTGTCTCAAACTCCAGTCCTCGAGGGCCGCAGTCCTGCAACGTTTAGATGTGCCTCTGCTGCACCACACCTGAACAGAATAATTAGGTCATTAAGGCTCTGGAAAACTGATCTACACAAGGAGGAGGTCATTAGGTCATTTCATTCCAGTGTTTTGTACCTGTGGCACATCTAAAAACTGCAGGACTGCGGCCCTCGAGACCTGGAGTTTGAGACCCCTGTGTTACAGCAAGCATATTGTACAGATGAAGTAAAGCACAAAACAGAAAAAATCAAAGTAATTGTGAAAGGGGCAGAGAGGTCTTCTGGTATAAAGGATATATCTTGGAAGCACATAAATAAGAGATTTGGGGCAGAAGGGAAGGCAAGAGGACAGGAAGACAGAAACCGATCATCTTACAATGGAACTCTACAGAAGCATTATTGCAAATGGACAGGAGTTTAAAGGATTTATTAAAGAATTTAAAGAAGATCTAGATATTGTATCTATTCAGGAAACTTGGCTTAAACCAAGTCTTGATTTTGTTATCAAAGGATATGAAAGCATTAGAAGAGACAGAGAGGGAGGATCTGGAAGAGGGTGTTTAACATTCACAAAACAGGGAATTCAATTTAGACTGTTGGCTAAAGGAAGAGACGTAGGATATATTATTATTGAAATTTAAACAGTAAATGGGTGATTTAACATAGGGTTAGGGTTAGACTTTAATGGGCATAGCTCATTATGGAGTCATCATAATGATCAAAATGGGGATATAATAGAAGAAATAATGGATGTTAAAAACTTGCCATGTCTAAATGATGGAAATGAAACCAGAATTAATTTTAGAGATAATACAGTGTCATCAATTGACTTGACATTAGTTTCAAATTCTCTAGCAGGTTTATTTATGGCAAGTAATCAATAAAACAACTATAAGAAGTGATCATTATCCTACTATGACTGAAATAAAGTTAAATATAGAGAGGTATTGTATAAAAGGGATAAAGAAATGGTGTTTTAGGTCTGCAGATTGGGAAACCTTTAATAATAATAGTGAAATAAAAATGCTAATAGAGGATATGAATAGTAGTATTGATGATTTATTTTTTTCCTATATGTAATGTTTTTGTGTTTGGTCTTGTGTACTTCTGTGTTTTTGCTGTTCATCTTTTTTATTCATCAGTTATCTTTTAGTTCACATTTTGTTTTACTCTTCTTGATTATTTGTTACCGATTTTTCTGTTAGATCTTTCTCATTCTTGTGTTTCTTTACTTCAGCCCCCTTGTATTGTTTCTAGTCATGTTATTTTGTTACTCTAGGTCTAGCCATTCTTTAATATCTGAGTCTACATTTATCCTTCCTTAGTGGTGGTAGTTGGGTTATTTCCTTGTTTAGTTCTTTGAGTTATCCTAGTTCTGTAATTGTTCTTCTTACTTTTAGATAAGCTTTTTTTCGGTTTCATTTTGTTATAGTTTCCCCTACTGTCTTCATCTCTTTTTAGTTTATCATGTTTTGTGTAGTCAGTGTTTCTTTAGTGTTAGAATTATTTCCAGCTCCCTTATTTCCAGGGTGTTTCCTCCCTCATTCTCTTGTGTTCCCCTGTGCATCTTCCCAGATTCTTCTTCTTCTGGACCTCAACTTGATGCTGTGGCTCTGTGGAAGTGTAACATCAAGGCTAGGCTGAGGTTGGAGTTTTGCTTCCACAGAGCCACTGGGGATTTGAAGGGTTTTTTACAACTGTGGGGTTTGAAGAGTGTTTTGTGCACCATTTCTGATCAGGAAGAACTAAAATATAACAAGCTGATAATGTAAATATTAGCAGGTTTTTTTTTGACCGGGTTAGGTAACAGTTTATTGTTAAATTATTGTACAATAAATGTTTTGTTAAAAATATTTTCTATTATGGCAGCTCGCTAGCAACTTTAAGGTGCATACCACCACCTACTGTACACGAGTGTGTAGCAATACTACTTTACATCTATTAAATTCTACTTTTTAATTTTGTATTCTGAAGATAAATAAATAATACTTTCCTTAATCTGTAAATATCCCCCATGTTTCCTTCATTTCCCAATATTCCTTTAAGACTCCATTCCTGACCTGTCCTTCCTAGCATTTTTCTCAATTTCTCCCTATCAGGTTCATATGTTTTACAATTCATCAATTACATTATCCAAACGTTTTTCATTTTAAGAAATCTCATGTCTACATTTACCTCAGGAAATACCCATGGAGGAATAACACAAATTGGATTAAACTGTGCTATTTCCTTATCCTCTAATCTATACATTTTAATATTTTAACATTTTGGATGGATTGTCTACAATCCATCCAAATCCATTAATCTAGAACTTTGAATATTCCCAAGTTTTGTAAAATTGTTGAAGTTGCATTTTCTTCCTTACTACTTTTAATTTCCAATCCAAAATACTTGAGCTAATTTTATTTTTCTCATTTCCAGTAGAGTCTCTCCAGTCTCTATTAAAAGAGCATTAATAGGTGTCATTTTCATTGCTCCTGTACACATATGTAAAGCCCTACACTGTAATCTATCTATCTTTTGTAGTGTTGTTTTAGCTGCTGCTCCATATAAAAGTGTCGTAATCTTTTGTTGATCCCATGAGAGCCCTATATATAAGGACTGCCTATCTGCACCCCAGTTATTTCCAGCCACAGCCTTTAGCAGATTTATAACTTTCTTACATTTAGTTTCTAAATTATCTATGTGCTTTCTGTGTATAAGAACTATCCAATCATAGTCCTAGATATTTAAATTCTGCTCCCTTTCTAAAGGCTGTCCATATAATGTTATTGTTCCTTTATCAATATTTCTCTTATTTGTAATAACCATAAAACAAGACTTGCTTGCTGATAATTTAAAATCCCATTCATAAGATAATTTTTCTACTTTACTAATTGCTTTCTCAATATTTTCTACCACGTTTCTCATTTTTCCCCTCATCCATATAGCCCCATCGTCTGCATATAGTGCAGATTTTATGTTTATCAATATCAGAAAAAATATCAGTAATCATGATATTAAATAAAATTGGACTAATTGCACTACCTGGAGGTATTCCATTTTCCACATTAAGTTGTTTTGAATAATCATTCCCAATCTTCACTCTTATTTTTCTATCCAGCAAAAAAATTGCTATCCAATTATACATCTTCCCACCTATTCCCATCTGATTAATTTTTATAAGTAGCCCTTCTCTCCAAAATGAATCATATGCTTTTTCTATGTCAAACAATACTACAACCATTATTTCTTTCATTTTTAAAGCTTTCTGTATGTCATTACTGACTCTAGTTAGAGCCTCCATTGTTGATCTCCCTGTACTAAAGCCACACAGATATTCATTAATTAGTTTATTATGCTCAAGAACATATCCTAATCTACTGACCATTATTTTCTCCATCCATTTACTCAAATGAGAAGCTAAAGCTAATGGTCTATAATTATTTGGACTCATATGATCTCTCCCTGGCTTATTAAACTGTAGAATTGTTGCCCTTTTCCAGCTGTTTGGTTTTGAACCTTCTTTCCATATTTTATTAAACACTTTTAATATTAATTTCAATGTTACTTCCGGAATCAGTTGAAACATGTCATAGCATAATTGATCCTTCCCTGGAGCTGAGTATCCTACTTTTCAACATTGTCTTAAGTTATTTCATGGTTATATTCATGTCTAATGTTGACATACATTTTTGATGTTTTTCCAATATATTTTTATGATTTTCAAGTTTTTGAATCTTCTAGATTATGTCTATGAATGTCTGTAAGATGTTCACCACTATGAACTGCAGCTAGAGACACCTACTGGACAGGAGGGGATCGTCACACGAGTCATTGCTCTTTTCCTTTTATATTCAATAAGGTTTTCGGTCGTTACATTTTTCTGTAATATTTTAAATATTACAGAATATTACTTAATATTAAATAATATTTTTATTATAGAAAAATATTATTTTTACTATCTGGAAATAATCCCAATTCATAAATAAACCTTTAACTGCTCTACTACATTCATTATTCCACCAAGAAACTACTTTTTTCTTACCTTTTACTTTTATTTTTGGGATGATAGAATTTGCAGCATTTAAAATATGTTGTTATCTGACTTGTTGTTACATCCCCAGGGCAGTCTAGGGGTCTTGGAGGGGGGGCTGTAACAATAGATAAACCAGGGAAAAATGAAGAGTCAAAATCAGGAGAGTAAAGTTAAAGGTTTATTCTTTAAATGGGATCTGAAGAAGTAGCAAAGGCAAAAATGAGAACCTAAAAGAAAAGAAAGGGGAAAGTAACAACAAAAAACAGGGTCTCTAGCAAACAAATCCTCCATCACAGCACCACAAAGCTGCAGCACACATGCTGCCCAATTGGCCAAGACGTCCTGAAGTCAGTTTCCCAGCTAGCCTTATAGTCTACTAATCAAGCGGCAGAGTGAAACCAGCTGGACCTACTTAACCTGCCGGAGCTCAGCAGCAACCTGAAATGGGGGGGGAATCCTACATGCAGCCACCACTGCATGTAACCCTTGTACACACTTTAATGTTGCCTTTTAATGTTACCATATGACTGGTTTTCTCACAGTTTATTTTACATTTTTGCCAGTTAACTTTGTTAAAGCACCATCTTGTTAATATGAAATCTTCTTGCCCGTTTATATGTCATTAATTATTGTATTCACTGGAAAGTGATCACTCACTAATGTAGACTCCCAGTTGACATTCCATTCACATGAACTAACAATATAATCAGATATTAATGTAATATCAAGACATGAAACTGTACCTTTATGTATATTTACTCTTGTACCTTTTCCACTATTAAGACATATTAATGACCTTTCATCCATCATTTCTTCAACTATACTACCATTATGATCTGTCTTCCTACTTCCCCAAAGACATTAAAATCACCACACCATACTTCTCTTCTGTGTGGTTTCCCTGCTATTTCCTTAAACATTTCACTATCGAGATTTTTACATGGATTGTAATAATTTATCATTTTAATATTTCCATATTTTCTTAAATCAAATATTTCTATCTTAATACATTCTAATTCTTTATCCATTCTGTTTTTCTTATAAGATAATCCATCTTTAATTAAAGTGGCACATCCTCCTCCACCACCATTACTTCTATCCTGTCTTTCTATCCAGGAATCTTAAAATCTAGCTGAGGTTTTAACCATGTTTCCTGTACACATATTGTAACTGAGATTTTTTCTAATTCATAAATAAACCTTTTCAATTCTTGTCCATTAGCTATTAAACTTCTGGCACTCCACTGAAGAATATATAGAACCGTTATAAAAGCTTGGATTTTGGATTTTGAGTGGTACTCAAAATGGTATGAATCTGATCTGCTTGGATTTCTTTCATATCTAAAAACCTTCCTGCTTCTATTACAATTGCTTTTATTTGATTTTAGCATCTTTATCACATTTTCCAAATTCATGTGGACCTCCACATCTTGGAAGCCTAACTTTTCCTTAACCATCCTTTGCAATGTATCCCATTCTTTGGCAAATAAAACATCTAAGGGGTTTAGGGATGTACTCTCTAACTCTGTAATTCATGTATCCCAGCTGGATATTTTTTGGCATAATAATTTCAAACTGTAGAATCACTGCCATAGTGCCTTTAAGATTCCTGGATCTTTTACTTTTAATCCTGGTGGCATCTCTTATTTTCCCTCCTTTGATTTGTTTTTTCACATCCTCCATTGTCATTTCAAGTGGAACTCCTGAAATTATTCCTCTCAGCCTTGCTAAAGATCCAGGAATATATGTTTTGATTCTTTCCCCCATCAGGGTTTTCATTTTGATCATCTTCTGTTGTTGTGATTCATTAACAGCATGTATTAGCACTCTTCTGTTATTCATGATCCTAGATGTTTTAATTCTCCCTATTTCGTCCTCTATTGCAGGGGTACCAAAGTCGGTCCTTGTGGGCCGGCATCCTGTATGTTTTAGTTCTCTCCCTGGTAGTATCAACAACCTTTTCAGCATGTCATTGTTCTTCTTAGGCCTTCTAACGAGCCATCATTTGATCCAGATGCGTTAAACTAAGGAGAGAACTAAAACATGCAGGATGCCGGCCCTCGAGGACCGACTTTGGGCACCCCTGCTCTATTGCTTCAGTCAGCTTTATCGGGTGAATAGATCCCCCTTCTATTCAAAGTCATTCCACCATGACTTTGAATTACACTTCTATTGAAAAATCTTTCTGTTCTCGTGAACTCGCCTATTCGTTTGTTTTTGTCCTTTTGCCGACTTCTGCTCTTGCCTCACTTTCTTCTGACCAACTTCTTGCCCTTTCTTGTCTCTTCCTAAGTGCTCTTTTCACTCTTGATTATCTTGATATCATCCATTCCATCTCATTTCCACTATTTCCTCCTGATGTATAAGCCATGTTGCTACCGTTAATGTACAGTTTATGCGATCCCCCAAAATCAAATCCTACAGCCTCTGTTTGTTTGCTACGTTCACTCACTTTGCCTCCTGCTTCCCAGTTTCCATGTGCCACCTTCTCCCCTACCCTCAGATGACTCCTGCTCAACTATTTACACCTGCTACCAATTAGCTCATCAGCCCTGCTCCATTGTTCTCACCACTTCCTAGTATTTATGCTCCCCTTACTCTACCAGTAGATGCCAGTTCGTCTTGTTAATGCCATCCTGTTACCCTGTTGCTCCTGTCTCCTCTCCCTCTTACCACCGAGATCTTTTTTATAGGAGCTATTTCTCTATTTTCAGTTAAATCTTAGAATTTAGATTTAGTTTATCTTTATTTAATTAATTTCTGGTTGGCTTATAATTACAATTTTGTTTAATTTTAGTTATTTAGAATAAGTTTGTTGGCTAGTAATTTGTTTTGTTAATTTCAGTTTGGGACATGGGTGTGTCACCTATACGTATTCATTAATCAGTTCTTTATGCACATGGGTGGTCACATGGTTTTTTACCAGTCAGTCTAGAAGCCACTCAGTAACTTTGCCACTCAGTCTGTCAGTCAGTCAGTCACTTCACCCAGTCAGTCTACCAGTCAATCAGTCATACTCAGTTGTCAGTCTGCAGATGAGACAATCAGGTTGCCAAACAATAGGGCTCCTGTGCTTGCACCATGTTTTACCTGCAACTGTGGAATAAAGCAACAAAGAACTGCATTTTTTATTTGACGTTTTGGAACTGTGTAAGCCTGAAACCCACAGTGTCTCACTATTTGAGTTAAATTCACTTTTACTTTAATTATCTTGAAGTCTTAAGTTTTTGTTTGAGTTTTTTGAGAGCTATTGAACAAATAGTTCTGCTTTAACCTGACACTTCTTTGTATGTATATACACTGCTCAAAATAATAAAGGGAACATAAAACAACACAATATAACTCCAAGTAAATCAAACGTCTGTGAAATCAAACTGTCCACTTAGGAAGCAACACTGATTGACAATCAATTTCACCTGCTGTTGTGCAAATGGAATAGACAACAGGTGGACATTATTGGCAATTAGCAAGACACACTCAATAAAGGAGTGGTTCTGCAGTTGGGACCACAGACCACGTCTCAGTACCTATGCTGTCTGGCTGATGTTTTGGTCAGTTTTGAATGTTGGTGGTGCTTTCACACTCGTGGTAGCATGAGATGGACTCCACAACCCACACAAGTGGCTCAGGTAGTGCAGCTCATCCAGGATGGCACATTAATGCGAGCTGTGGCAAGAAGGTTTGCTGTGTCTGTCAGCGTAGTGTCCAGAGGCTGGAGGCGCTACCAGGAGACAGGCCAGTACACCAGGAGACGTGGAGGAGGCCGCAGGAGGGCAACAACCCAGCAGCAGGACCGCTACCTCCGCCTTTGTGCAAGAAGGAACAGGAGGAGCACTGCCAGAGCCCTGCAAAATGACCTCCATCAGGCCACAAATGTGCATGTGTCTGCACAAACGGTTAGAAACCAACTCCATGAGGATGGTATGAGGGCCCGACGTCCACAGATGGGGGTTGTGCTCACAGCCCAATACCGTGCAGGACGCTTGGCATTTGCCAGAGAACACCAGGATTGGCAAATTCGCCACTGGCGCCTTGTGCTCTTCACAGATGAAAGCAGGTTCACACTGAGCACATGTGACAGACGTGACAGAGTCTGGAGACGCCATGGAGAGCGGTGTGCTGCCTGCAACATCCTTCAGCATGACCGGTTTGGCAGTGGGTCAGTAATGGTGTGGGGTGGCATTTCTTTGGAGTGCCGCACAGCCCTCCATGTGCTCGCCAGAGGTAGCCTGACTGCCATTAGGTACCGAGATGAGATCCTCAGACCCCTTGTGAGACCATATGCTGGTGCGGTTGGCCCTGGGTTCCTCCTAATGCAGGACAATGCTAGACCTCATGTGGCTGGAGTGTGTCAGCAGTTCCTGCAAGATGAAGGCATTGAAGCTATGGACTGGCCAGCCCGTTCCCCAGACCTGAATCCGATTGAGCACATCTGGGACATCATGTCTCGCTCCATCCACCAACGTCAAGTTGCACCACAGACTGTCCAGGAGTTGGCGGATGCTTTAGTCCAGGTCTGGGAGGAGATCCCTCAGGAGACCATCCGCCACCTCATCAGGAGCATGCCCAGGCGTTGTAGGGAGGTCATACAGGCACGTGGAGGCCACACACAATACTGAGCCTCATTTTGACTTGTTTTAAGGACATTACATTAAAGTTGGATCAGCGTGTAGTGTTATTTCACTTTAATTTTGTGTGTGGCTCCAAATCCAGGCCTCCATTGGTTAATAAATTTGATTTCCATTGATGATTTTTGTGCTGACATTTTGTTGTCAGCACATTCAACTTTGTACAGAACAAAGTATTCAATGAGAATATTTCTTTCATTCAAATCTAGGATGTGTTAATTGAATGTTCCCTTTATTTTTTTGAGCAGTGTATATGTTCAGCTGAACATTTTTCTGCTTACCGAGGCTCATAGAAGCCTATTTCCACACCAGGTGTACAACACCCTCTGTAGAGTCTTTCCTCTACGATTTGTGCTGCCCCTCAGGATTGACCACTGCACCCCCTACAACCAGAACCTGATTGACCTGCCCAACTGCACAGCCACCGCTGTTAGAATTGGCAAAAACAAGGTATTCAGTTGAAATAATCTACAGACGTTAGTTGTAGAAAATGTGTAAACCACAAAATAGGGGTAGGCAATACAGGTCCTGCAGGGCTGGTGTCAAGCATGTACTAGATGTCTCTTAGGTCCAAAACACTTCAATCAAATAGCTGAATCACCTCCTAAGTGCAGTCACATTCTCCAGAGTTGTGATAGTGTTCTCATTATTTGACTGAGGTGTGTTGAAGCAAGGACACATCTAAAGGTTGCAGGACTCTGGCCCTTAAGGTCTGAAGTTGCCCAACCCTGTCTTACAGAGAGCACTAAATCATCAAAAATGACACTGACAAAAATTATATTTGTCATGCTAACTTTTACAAATAGGTGTTCTGTACCCATGAGGACCTCCATGGGGAGGATCTCCATAAATATGGGGGTCTGGAGTTCCCCCAGATAAATTATAGCAAGTACAACATGCATCCATATCGCTATTTCTATGGCTGTGGCTTCAGACACCTTGTAGGGGACACCCTACTGAAGATGGACATCAGGAGGAAAGAAATGATGGTAAGCTGATGTAGTCCAACAAATAAACTGAACTAAATCATGTACATGTAACACACTTTTTTCACTAAAGGTGTGGGAGCATCCCAGTCTGTATCCATCCGAGCCAATCTTTGTACCCTGCCCATATGCTACAGAGGAGGATGATGGTATCATCCTGTCTGTGATCATTACTCCAAACAAGGTCAGGTATATCTTAACTGTGAATTTCTAATACCTCACAGTACTTCATAGAAATAAGGAGAAATGTTAAATGTAAAATTGACCATTTTGAGTTATAATATTATTCCCACATCAAAACCATATCTGGAGTGTTGCCTTGATTTTTTTTCATGCATGTTTGAGAAATCCTTTAATCTAAAAGGCAACCATTCAGCTGTGCAAAACACTAGGTTGACATATCACTGTCTCACAGGGTAGTCCTCCCCCCAAAATTCCCCACTCAGCTCCTTCAGACTAGCCTGCAGCAATTAGCAAACACCTGGTGAAACTGCACATCTGCTGAGCTCATTATAGGAGCTCCCTGCTAGTGCAAGGCTGGTAAAAAAAAAACACAAAAACCAAAACACGAATAAATATTTGAACCCACCTTTTCTCCACACTAGGCCTCCAGACAGACTGAGTTGATCCCATAACTGACTTCCAACAGTTATAGCCTCACTCTTTCTCCAGTTTACTTTTGCAGAAGAGATACAGCCAAAAAGAAAGACAGTGTTGACTAAAACATCAATATCTTCCTGTGTGTTTAAGCTGACAACTTTAAAGAGACATTACATACACCACACAAATTTTTCCTCAGCTTATGAAGCAAAGGTTCAATTGACAAGGAATAAAGCATCCCTAACAAAGAACAGCCTTGCCTCACTCCTCCATCCATTTTCTTCCACTTTATCTGGGGTCGGGTCGCTGGTACCCTTGGGGGTAGCAGCTTCAGAAGGGAGGCCCAGACTTCCCTCTCCCCAGCCACTTGTTCCATCTCCTCCATGGGAATCCCAAGGCATTCCCAGGCTAGCCGAGAAACATAGTCCCTCCAGAGTGTCCTGGGTCTTCCCCGAGGCCTCCTCCCGGTGGGACGTACCTGGAACACCTCACCAGGAAGGCGTCCAGGAGGTATCCTGACCAGATGCCCGGGTCACCTCAACTGGCTCATCTCGATGTGAAGGAGCAGTGGCTCTAATCTGTGTCCCTCCCGGATGACCGAGCTTTTCACCCTGTCTCTAAGAGAGAGCCCAGACACCCTACGGAGAAAATCCATTTTGGCCGCTTGTATCCGCGATCTCGTTCTTTTGGTCATGTCCCAAAGCTCATGACCATAGATAAGGGTGGGAACATAGATTGACCAGTCATTTGTGAACAAGATCCAGAGATACTTGAACTCCTATACTTGGGACAGGACCTCCTCGCCCCCGACCCGGAGAAGGCACTCTATCCTTTTCCGGTTCAAGACCATGGCCTCGGATTTAGAGGCACTAATCCTCATCCCGGCCACTTCACACTTGGCTGCGAACAGCTCCAGCAAGAGCTGTAGATCACGACCTGATGAAGCCAATAGGACCACATCATCCGCAAAAAGCAGAGATGCTATCCTAAGGCCACTAAAACGGATCCCCTCAACACCTTGGCTGCGACTAGAAATTCTGTCCATAAATGTAATGAACAGAATCGGTGACAAAGGGCAGCCCTGGCAGGGTCCAACTCTCACCAGAAATGAGCCCAACTTACTGCCGGCAATGCGACCATACTCTGACCTGTCACACAGGGACCTGACAGCCCGAATCAAAGGGCCCGGTACCCCATACTACCGGAGAACCCCCCACAGGGCTCCCCGAGGGACACGGTCGTACGCCTTCTCCAAGTACACAAAACACATGTAGACCGATTGGGCAAACTCCCTGCACCCTACAGGACCCAGCTGAGGGTGTAGAGCTGGTCCAGTGTTTCACGACCAGAACAAAAACTACACTGCTCTTCCTGAATCCGCTGTTCAACTATCCGACTGACCCTCCTCTCCAGGACCCCTGAATACACCTTGCCAGGGAGGCTTAAGAGTGTGACCCCCCTAAAATTGGAGCACACCCTCCAGTCCCCCTCCCCCTTTTTGAACAGGGGGAATACCACCCCACTCTGCCAATCCAGGGGAACTGCCTACGATGTCCATGCAATATTGCAGAGTTGCGTCAGCCAACAACATTCAGAGCTTAAAGGAACTCCGGGTGAATCTCATCCACCCCCGGGGCCCTGCCACCGAGGAAATTTTTAATCACCTCTGCGACCTCGTCCCTAGAGATTGGAGAGCCCAACCCAGAGTCCCCAGGATCAGCTTCCTCAATGGAAGGCATGTTAGTGGGATTGAGGCGGTCTTGGAAGTATTCTGCCCACCGGCACCTCTCTTTACCAAAGTGTCCAAGACATATGGCCACAGATGAAATGATGACAAAGTCGATCATCGAACTGTGGCCTAGGGTGTCCTGGTGCCAAGTGCACATATGGACAGCCTTATGCCTGATCATGGTGTCGTTATGGACAATCTGTGACGAGCACAGAAGTCCAACAACAGAACACCACTTGAGTTCAGATCGGGCAGACCGTTTCTCCCAACCACGCCCCTGTAGGTCTCACTGTCATCACTCCTCTTAAAACATTGAATGAAGCACTTAAGCAACCATTTATTTTAAGTACATTTGCAATGTCATGGTACAAAATCTGGATCATAGCTATGAAACCAGGGCTTAAACCAAAAGCAGTCAAAGTTTGCCACAAATATTGGTGTTCAACCTGGTCAAAACCTTTTTCTTGATCTATAGAAATCAAAACAATATCTATGCTCAGTGAGCTGGAGATTTCCAAAACATCTCTGATTAAAGTGACATTATCACTTTTCAGCCTGCCAGGCACACAAAAGGTCTGGTCTCCATGAATGACTGAAGACATCACTTCTCTAAGTCTGGTAGCTAGGACTTTGGAAAAGATCTTGTAGTCCGTGCAGAGCAAAAAGACTGGTCACCAGTTCCTTAGATCCTGTAGATCTCCTTTCTTTGGAAGCAGAGTAACGACTGCTTGTCTGCAGCTCAGAGGCAGCCAATCTCTCTGCAGGCTATCTGTGATCACCTCCAGCAAGTCCTTGCCAATCACAGACCAGAAGGACTTGTAGAAATCAACAGGAAGACCGTCCATGCCAGGGGATCTACCACTCTTTAGGTTCATCAAGGCAGTATGCAGTTCATGCAGCGTAAGCTGAACCCCCAGTTTTTGATTGAGTCTCTGGCTGAAGGTGCTCCTGTATCCGGCCAGCACGTCATGGAGTGGACGAGACTCGTTGTCCAAGATGGCCTGCATCTTGGGACAGGATCCTTCTTTCTGACACCACTGTCAGAGACTCCAGCTCCACTCCAATGACGTTACTGGACAACGTCTGTTGGTGTCCTCCACCTTCAGCCTGCATACAGGGTAGCACTGGCAACCACAGAGTCATAAAACACCCTTTTATATGCGTCATAATTATTTTTTATTTGCCTGTTTTTCAGGACAAGAGTACTTTCCTTCTGGTTTTGGATGCAAAGACATTCAAGGAGCTGGGAAGGGCTGTGGTGCCAGTCAACATCCCATATGGCTTCCATGGAACATTCAGTAGCACAGCCTAGACTTGCCTTCTTTAATGTTCTTGTCTAATTATACATTACAAATGACTTCGCTATACATTTAATGATAGACTGAAACCCTTCATGGCTCTCTGTTTATATGTTGCATGCTGATGTTTTGCTTATATTACAAAAAAGGCTTAAGAATGTTGATACTATGAAAGCTTTAAGCACAATGTACCCTGTATTAGTGTAAGTGTGTGTTTATGCTATTGTGCAGCAGGGAATGTGTAATGAAAAGAATAGAAGTACTTTATTCATCCCAGCAGGGAAATTACTTTGCAGTTACAGCATAGAG
The DNA here is from genome assembly GCF_002775205.1 of Xiphophorus maculatus. Lineage (NCBI taxonomy): Eukaryota > Metazoa > Chordata > Actinopteri > Cyprinodontiformes > Poeciliidae > Xiphophorus > Xiphophorus maculatus. The sequence continues at coordinate 32,223,882 of NC_036460.1, forward strand.
ACAAGACACAATAACAACTACCACTGCCACTACCACTACCACTGAGTAGTAGTTGTAGATAAAATAAAAAATAAAATATAAAATGCTATAAATTGTAAAAATATAAAATGCTGTTAATATAAAAAGCAACTTAAGAGCAGTCCTTGCAAGATTCAAAAAATGCAGATATGTATATGTAAATATATGTACAGCAAGTGTGCCACAGTGCAGTTGTGCAAAATCGGACTGATTAGTGCAGAACAATGATTTAGCTTTGATTGTACAGTGAGATGGCATGTGGCAGGTAGGATTTCCTGTATCTGTCCCTACGACAGCGGAGCTGGAGCAGTCTGTGTGAGAAGGTGCTCCGCTGTCTGTCTACTATGTGGTGGAGAAGGTGCTGTTTATTGTCCATAATAGACAGAACCTTCTTCAGTGTCCTCTCCACCACAGTTTCCAGGGACACCAGCGTTAGTCCCAGTACAGAGCCAGCTTTCCTGATGATTTTGTCCAGTCTATTAGAGTCGCTGGCTCTGATGCTGCTTCCCCAACACACAGCAGCAAAGAAGATGGCACCGGCAACAACACTGTGATAAAAGATTACTTAAATAAAAGATACTGCTTCCGTAAACCCTGCAATAGCAGAATAAATGATAAATGATGGCAGTACATTTCTAAATACATGAAGCATAAGGAAAAACTTGTGCTTATGTGTAAAGTGCTTTGATTCACTCATGTTTGACTGAAAAAAGAAAAAACAGGAAGTGATCATTGGAATAAAATGTTTCAAAGATCACTCACACCATTTTTTCCCTGTAGCTTTAAAAATTACTTTGGTAATTTTAAAGGAAATACTGTCACCCCGCAATGCTTTTCATAAGTCACAGGAATGTTTTCTTCTTTGTTTGTGCTTCCCTTTTAAGTGTCTGTAGAGAACAAAATGTGTCACTCTTTGTAGTGTAACTGCAGCTGGAATAAGTATAGACATTTTTAATTCATTTAACATTTTATTTCAGCAGAAAGATAAAATAATTTTGTAAATGAATTCTCTGTCATTTATTTACAAAGAGGAAAAATATGTTTCCATATTTCTATATTCTAAGTATAGATTCAATAAAAACGTAGGTCTTTTAACACATTTCCTCCTGAACTGCAGACAGGTCACATTTAGTACACAAACAGGGTGACCAGAGAAATAAAACAAACACAACTGCCTCTTCTCCCACTTAACTTGTCAAACAGCAGATTTAACTCTGCAGTTTATTAGAAATTAGAGCCAAAGTTTGCCTCAGGTTGCACTTCTTCTCTTTCAGGTAGGACTCCAGGTTTCGAGCTTCTGTCAGAATGCCCTCCAGTTCCTTCATCTGTGTCGTGTCTGCTGCTGCTCTCTCACTGGAACAAACCAGACTGACTGTAAAAATATGATCATACTCTTAAATCAGCAAAAAAGTTACACATCCTGATGTTGTGTAACTTCTTCGGTCTTCATCCCACGTTTTGAAAACAATCAGTTGTTTAAACAATCAGTTTAAACAAACCTTAACGACTGGTGATTACACACTAAACACCTGGACCCGCTGAAAGATCACAGACTACTGGATCCTTTCAGAACAACGAAAGCTGACAGAGAGCATCAAACTCAAACAGTTTTAAGGTCAACACCTTGAAGGAACACACACTAATAAGTGGAGGTAATAGAATATATTAGAAAGTAAACTTAGCTCATCCTGACTGTATATGACATTGTTTGATGGGGTTAGGAATGACTCAACATTGACTTTAAACATGTAATCTCTTTTTTCCACAGCGTGAAATCCAGTGCAGTCATGCGTTTATGTTACGTAGACACAAACAGAGTTTTTTTTTTTTTAAGTTGCCATAAAAAAACTGCTAGGACCGTTGCCAGGTCCTAGCAGTCCGTCAATAGTTGGGCTGATGATCGGTTTAGACTACCTGACTGCAGGTGTTTGACTGTGATAGAGATTGGGTCGGTTTCCCTCACACATTCACACTCTTCACTCCATCTCATTTGGTGCTGACTCACCTGGCAGATTAACCACAACCAGAGACAGATGCAGACTGTCACTGATGGGAATTGGGGGTAAAATCATGTAGAGCACATCCAGCTTTATTGTTACTGGACTACATCAGTAAAGCATTTGAGATGAAGATCTGTCATGATCTTCACTGACAGCCAGATGGATAATCTAGCTCAGCATAGGCAAAATGTTTTGGGTTCTTTTATTCCAACCCCTAAGGAAGAAGTTAGTGCTTTCAACTATAGCAAAGAGCTGCAAGAGGTGTTGCTGGTGCAGGTAGTCTCTTCTGCTAAATTCAGAGACAGAAAGCCTTTTGTCTTTGCCATGACAGGGGAATGAGTGTATGTATGGCTGAAAAATTTTCATGCAGTCTAGATTTATAAGCAGATCCAGGTTTTTTAAGGTTATGATTCACTCTTAAACTTTTAATCAGCTGATGTAAGGGTGATCGATATTTTCAAAAAATATCACAATATTTTTTTTAAAACATCCATGACAACATCACAGACAATATTCCACATTTTCAGATTTTTCATTTGTTTTTATGATTTGGTCAAACAAATATGTAACTTCAAAACAGTTGCTTTTTTAGTTTAATTTATAAACTGACATTAGAATAAGAAATATTTTCATAAATAAAATCACATATGTTTAGTGCATCAAAGAAAATATAAAATAGATCAAATATAAATGTAAACTAATTATAGCCAACAAAAAGCAGTTTGAAATCAGTTACCAAGTGTAACAAAAAAAAACCCCACAAATAAAACAAACTTGTAGTTCTACTGAACATTAGTTTTAGAAGATGTTAAAAAGTATTTCCCCCTCATGTTTTTTAAAGAACGCCTACATTATGTGCAAAGCTAAGAATTTTATTTTAATATGAAAAATAATCTTACTTTTAAAAATGCTCAACACCAAAATACATGTTACATAAAAAACTCTGCAGATAGTAAATGCTTGTGCTCACATTCTAATGATCTGGAACTCATTTTAACTGCTTAACTGAGGTCGGGCTTAACTGAGCCCAACCTCAGTTAAGCCCGGTATATATATATACATATATCAAATATGTCAATATCATTTGATATTGTTATATTAATTTTTTTATTATTGTAAGCAAGATTATGTAGCACACCCCTAAGCGGATGAACAATCTCAGTTAAAATGCCGTTTTGAGTCATTTGTCTGCTATTCTATTTGCACTGTCTTTTCTAGTTTGTTTTTTTTTTGCATTTGAAGCTCATTGGTTATGATTTCCAGAATGCAGTTTGAATATTTGCAATTTCTTCACTGGCATTGATATTTTTTCGCAGAATTGTATCTGACAGTTAACATTGTGCCAGTGCTTGTGGTCACAAACTGTGTTAAGAAAGTGTGATGTAAACACTATCATTGGGGTGGTTAAATGTGGTCTCTTATGCGGTCATAGGTAGTTGCATAGCTAATTACCAGACATCAAAAAATAAGCTATTACCACCCTCAAGCTCCAAGCCAGAGTAGCATGATCAAAAACTGGAATAACTTCAGGATTACCGTAAAAGGTCAGTAAAGTTTGTGAGCAGCATGCTGATCTCTCTTCCTGCACCTGGAGCAAGAAACAAAATGTCACATAATAGTAAGATTTCCATTCTAGTAGTAAAAAGGAACTATCACATGTTTTATATACGTTTTTCAGCATCTGTAAGTGATCTGAGGTTAGTCTAGACTGGGGCATCCTTACACATATTAAAAGTAGCTCACTACTTGTGAGAAAGGCATACTTGCAGCTGTGGCATCAAATGAACCGGCTGACTTCAGAATAGATGGTTCAGAATTAGCTTTTTTCTTCTTTGGTGGAGATTTGTCCCGATATGAACGTGGACAATCCATCTGCAGCAAGGAGAAAAGATGAATACTTAAAGCTTGTCATGGCAGTTTTGTTCCTCTTAATCTGTCACTGTATCATCTGTCAAACATCTGAACGCACGTTAAAAACAGATTTCTCAAAATGGAATATCCAAGGTAAAGTGATGCATGGTTTTGAAAATATTTTACAAAAATAGTAAATGTGTGCATTGTATTCACATACAACAGACCCTTTTAATCGAATACCTCGAAATAAAATTCTCTCTCCCCCCCTCACCACTGCACACCATTTTCTACCTCGTTACATGCCTTGTTTAAAGTGAGCGACACCAGAGTATCTTGACCTATGCATGTAAACCCTAAGGCAGGGGTGCCCAAATTTTTTGAGACCAAGATCTACTTTTTCATTCACCAGCCGGCAGAGACACAAGACACAAAGTTATGAAAATTGTAAATGAAACTCTATTGACTAATTTTATATGCAAATACACATCAGTAACAGCACACATATTAAAGTGGTAGAACATTTAACACAGTTTTGTCCTCATAGAGATTCTGATACTAGAAGGAGATTACTAGTTTCTCATAGCAGAAGCTTGTTGCAAACTTTAGGCCAGCAGGCGAAAATCAGTTATGGTAGATCTGAAATTTAGTTTTATAATTTAAATGTGAGAGATGGCAGACTAATAGGAGGAATCAAAGAGAACTGTTAAGATAAAAGCACATCTTCTAAAGTTGGGATATTTTTCCTCCAGCAGGTAAAGGGAGTGTCACCTCAAGCCAGATGTTGGACTGGATTTTATTTCAGTGTCAATTGTGAATGTTAGCTCCTCATTTTCAGCAGTGGAGCTATGCAGGTTGAAAAAGCTTCTCATTTTGGAGAAAGTCTCATAAACATCAACATGTAGTCAGTAAAGCTCCTCTCAAACTCTGGGCTCAAGGCAAGATTTTAATATTGGACAAGTAATTTAATTTCACAAAATTGTTGTGGGAGGAGCCATTTATTTGCTAAATACTTCATTAAATGTCCTATTTGATGTTTGTTGTGAATGACACTCGCAAACAAGGTAATTAGACCAATTTTGTCGTTTATTGAACACTAAAATTACAGCGGCTATAATGCGCCATAGAAACAGTAAACAAAGGTAAAATAACCTGAACAAGTAAGCAACTCAAAACCACTCCTATTTTTTTACTTAGTCTGTACTTAGAGATTACGTTAAAAACATAACATTCAGTCCTCTACGATATTTTATTTTCAGTCTTTCTGTTTATTTTGCGATTATCTATAAGCGCTCGCCTGAACACAGCAGTGGTTGATTAGCTATTTTAAACTCCTGCTCTGCTAGTGATGTCAGAAATTCGGTCTGTGGATCACCTTTTTTTAATTGAACCGAAACGCACAGAATTGCGCAACACATTTGCGCATTAGTTTTGTTGGGTCATTAATTTGAACATGTTTTGTTGAGTTCTTCTTTTTTATCTTTAATAAATTTACAAACGTTTTCGATCTTAGTGAATATTTTGATAAGTGTGTCAGGAGAGGACCTGCTGGTCTCAGCCTCCTGGCAGCATTCAGCTTGTCTCTTACTGCAGAAATCAACTCAAAACCTTCCAGAGATCGACCGGTCGATCGTGATCGACATATTGAGCACCCCTGCTCTAAAGCATTCAAATGCTGCATAATGCTCAAGTGAATGCTGGTAAATTGCAAGCCGCACTTGCAATTTACGCTCTTTGGTTATGCTATTCAATCTGCATCCACTGAAAATACACCCTTGCAAGGTACAGTGTTTATCACAGAGCTAGAGTTGATTCAAGTGGCCTAAATATAAAGATCCCTGCCACATATTTTTTAGACACAATTTTTCTTTTGAAAACCTTGTATCCTTTTCCTATAATTTCAAAAGGTTCTCTGTGCTGATATGTCACATAAAGTGTCAATAAACTTCGTAGTTGTAACAAAATTGCCAAGATATAAAAACTTGCATGAATATACTTATTTTATCCATCCATTGTCTATACCCGCTTGTCCCTGTATGAAATATACTCTTTCATGAGAAACTATCTGCCATGTAGAGACAACTTATTAATAGGGCTGCAACTAATGATTATTTTAGAAATTGATTATTCTATCAATTATTAACAATGAGTAATCACTTATTCAGACAAAGAAATTGGCACATTCTCCAACTGAACCACTTAAATAAGTGGTTAAATTGACTGATGCCTCCCATCCCTCCTCCCCCTACCCTTTTTTTATTACCCCCTCTCCTTTCTTTTCTGTCTTTATTTTCCTTTTTTATTTTATTATCTTTATACTTGGTCTGTACATATTTTGTCCTGTTCAGTTATGTAAAAAAAAAAACTCTTAGGAGGTGAATTATATGCCTTTTTCCAGCTGTTCACTCAGTAATTCTTTTGTATTTGTGTCTCCTTTTTTGTATGTCATGGAAAGGTTGTGTAATATGTGACATAAGTAGTAATTTTGTGACATAAATAGTTAGAATTCCTGTTGTAATGTCCCCTTTCCTCCTAATAAAAAAATATAAAAAAATACTTATTTAATATTTATCATTCCAAAAAAATATTCAAATTTATTAGAATATTAGAAATATATTTTAAAAAATGCTATTAACCAAATAATTCAATTCATTTTATATAAGAAAACATTTTATTGCCTTAAATGCAATGCATTAGTGAACACTTATTTCTAACATCAACATGTGAAAGCTCAGCCTTTTCTGCTTGACTTAGGATCAAACACAGTGTAGAGCTAAGGTGCTTTGGATTAACCAATTAATAACTGGATAGCAAAATATGCTTAATAGAACATTTATTTTGAGGAATGTTAATGGGGTGAAGCTAAAACTATGCCAATGGAAGAGTTCTGGATAGAACAAATTTGTAAACAAAGAAAGGTAAAGTGTATATAACTTTTGTACAGTTTACGCTTAATTAGTACTGTGGGTGTGTTCTTTATTCAGCAAATGGCCTGTTTTTGAGTGTCCAATTAACAAATAATTGATTACTAAATTAGTTGATGATGATTTAAATAGTCATTTAATGACAATCTGACCGTTTCAGTTCTATTTGTTACAAACATTTCTTATTGTGTAAAACTTTTGAAGATTAACACTGAACGCGTGACAAGTCTGTGGAACGCACTGAAGTGTAACACTGTCACATAAACTAGCCTGTCTTAGTAAAATATTCATATAAAAATCATTTTATAAAAGAAAAATAAACTTTTTTATTGCCGTAATGCTGTAAATATTTCATTTCGGGAAATAAGTTAGTCTAAAATGTATGTCTTCTCAAGATAAGTAACATGGAAATTGGCTTCTTATTTTGATATATTGAGTACATGGTTGTGAGAAGATTCCTGCAGATAAGTAAACAGTTGGATGTGTGCATGAAGTGATATCAGATGTTCTAACCTCTTGGGAAGTTGTTTGGGTTGTCCCTTTGTTGCTGCTCAGCGTCTGTTTGGCTACTGCTGGTGCCATCAGTTTTCCTGCCATTGTTGCCATGTCTTTCATTACACTGTAGACAAGACATTTAGCAAGTCAGTGGCTATTCCTAACACTTCTATTACAAGTGATAGGTCACGTTTGCATGAGTTCAATGCAGCTAAACACAAACGTTGTAAGGTTCAGTATAAAAAGTGCTAAATAAATGTATCTAGCACAGTTTCACTGAGCAATCGTGGAATATTAGTGGTTTTACTGATAGATTTTGTTTAAGGATAAATGTCAAATATTATTTACACTTTTACAGCTTAAATCTGTAACAATTATTATACCTCCATAAATATTACTGTACGTGTTAATTTATTATCTTATCTGTATGAGGACAACCAGAAGCTGCTTATTACACTTCTCAAAAGCTATAAAGTTGATTTGTATCAAACGACTTCATACTCATGCTTGTAATTTATCAGCAATTCTATTTTTTATTTCGCGACCTTTATTGCTAAGTATAAGCTAACAATATCCTGAGGAGGAAAAATAAATATAAGCAAAACAAGCTAGTCGCTAGCCTGTTGCTAATAAACTGCATAAAACATGTAACAACGATTGTTTACAGGTGACTACTCACAAGCTCACTCACAAGTGCAAAGGGTCTGTTTAAGAATTAAATATATTCATATATTATTGCGTTTTCATCCGCAGCCGAACTAGACGTTATTTTCTAATTAATTTTAGAGGGGCGCAAAACAACAGCGCGTGTCAACCGTGATGGATTCAAGAAAACGTCGGGCCAAAGAACTGCGCAACTTTTCTGTGGCTTTTGAAATTTAACCCATTAATGCCTGAATTCATATCCAATTGTATGGGCGGGCATTGGGGAGCATTGCTCGCCCACAGAGTCAATCGTTCTCCTTTTTTACCTCAGAGTGACCAACTTTCTATTATTTCTATCTCGATTTGATACAATAGAGGTTCCAGCACTTCCCGTATCTGTGCCCTTTGTTTCCCGCATTTTTTTTTCAGTCGTTACAGCTGCTTAATCCATTGTTAACATGTCATAGGGGAGAGCTGCTGCTACTGTGCAGAGCGGCACGCCGGTGTATGTTAGAATCATGGCAGCAAACTAGCCAAAGGAAAAGAACTCTGCACAGTTTTATTCCTAAAATTAACCCGAGTGAGTTGAATAATGCTGTTGTAATGTTAGCTAAATGATGACTAGCTAATGCCAATATATCACGTTAAGGTGGTTAACAAGAAGAGGCTACTAGTATTGTTGTCATCTATGTTCAAAAGTGGGTAGTACTGGTCATGTTCATTTGAGCAACTTTTTTGAGAAAATAAAGGGTACTTATAAATAATTGTGTATGTTTTCCCCATGAAGAGACTTCAGATGTACCTTTTTGTAGTCTGAGCACTCCAACACTACCGTTGGACTGTTGTTTGTGGACACTGTGATTTCCTGTGAATTATTTGTTTATTTCACATTCGTTCGGTTATTAGTTTCGTTTCATGGAAACGCAAGCTCTCAAGAACAGTCTTTGTGAACGTGAGTTGTAGATGTTTCTCACATTCCCACAGCTCTTGAACGCAGCATCATTGGCATCACTTGCCAGTAGAAGGAGCTCTTTCGAGCTCACCTAATCTAGGAGCCAAACATACACAAACATGGCGAAAATGCAGGCGGACAAGATGCTGTCCCCTCTCTGGTGTTCCATATGCTTCTTGGTCCTGGCGCTTTCCGGGGGAACCCCGTCGGTCCTCCATCTTCACCAAGAGCGACGCTACACCCTTCCTCAGAACAGAGGCTTTTTCACCGTTGGAGCGAATCTGGATGTATTCGCGCGAGATGGAAGAGGCGCCGCGGCTCCAGCGCTGCCTCTGGCCGCTCAAGTTGCGTCCGGTTCAGGCGCCCAGGGGGAGCAACGGAGCCGACGGAGCGCTGGCAAGTCGGCCATGCCGAAGGTTTACGGCCAGGTAAAGCAGCGCACGATGCAATCCGGTGAGGCTGGGGCAATCTGAGCTCCATGCATCATCTCACACTGTCCTTAGCTAACAGACGTGGACATTTCTCACCATTCTTCACCATAACCTCACATTACTCCAACTTGAATGTGGTAAAGAAATGTGTGTTTGTGCTGTTTAACCTTGCTCAGGGTAGTGCTGAGGAGGTTCATCTGGTGTTTGCAATGGTGCAGTGAACATGCACAAACCAGCAGCCTGCAAATGGCAGCCTGTTTAGAATAAGATAAACCAGTAAATTCAGATCTTACTAGAACCCACTTACAATTCTACAAACATCAGAGTGTCTGCAGGTTCCTGTAATTAGCTGGAAGAGGGAAGCCTGGTGTTTTCTCAATAAAGAGACTTGTGGTGTTTGCAGGTGTGGACTGTTGGGTAACTAACAATTGATTTGTTTTCCTGGGTGCTGAAGAAAATGCAGCACTGCAAGGATTTTATTGTCATCCAGCACTGAAAATACTGGAAGGAAAATGCCTTGGCAGAATGCTGTACAGGTATGCATTAAACAAGAGCTTGGTATAATTGATACTTGAGTAATAGTTAGATCAGGACAAGGAAGTGATCTCATCCTGCCTTGGTCAGAGTAAAGCAAGCCTATGTTTGCTGAGGGGGTCCGCTGTGGGTTTGCATCACTGGAACATAATTATTAGGATTGGCGCAAGTCGTCAGTGATGCTAGCTTTGCTTTGTCATTCAATAAAGGCCATCCATTAGTCTGACATTCTGTGTGTGACTAGTGCACGCTCCTCATCTTCCAGGATGACACAGCTGTTGAGCAGGAAAACACTTTGAAGGAATGAGTGCAGTACCACAGCAGCATGCAAGTTCAGGAAGACTTGGAGAAAGAGGGCTGTGTTTTAGGGAACTCAGCTGAACTGATTCAGGGTGCTGCTGCCATTTGGATGATTCCTGCAAGTTCTGGAATACAAGAGAATTCAGAGGCAAAACATGCATTAGAATATGAAAAAAGTTCCCTGTCTCAATTAGAAGATGACCATTCTTCTAATTGTGAAACTACAGATCTCTACTTGCAGTTGTTTAATTTAATAATGAACCATTTTGTAGAATATGTACATAAACAAAAACATTGAAGAACCTAAGCTCCTTCAAAATGCATAAACGGCTCTATCCCTTCTTGCTGAGTTTCACTAACCATGTTTCCATCAATACTTTTTATTTAGCACATATTAAAGCATTGCATCAAAAATGTTATATTACTCAATTTTGTGAAAAAGTAGTTCTTATGCTCATTGGAGTTTGTTTTTGGCTTGTTTGAATGAGTTAATCCGCTAAAGGGGAGATGGAAAGACATTTGCTGAATAAGTTTTAATGTAACGAAAGCGTCCATCCACTGACGGATATGCACCTTACCAGAGGCAAGAAGCTCTGAAAAATGTCCAAGTCCAAACCTTCAGTACGGACTCTGCATTTTTCTGAGATGTGTGGTCTGTTCGAGTTTGCAACGAATTAAATTTTTTGTTGTTGTTGTTTTAAGTTAAAGTCGGATCTGTTACTCTGAGTGTTTCACTGACGGATCAAATGTATTCCTAAAAGATAAGTTTATAGTTTATGCATTTAAAAGCCAGAGAGCGGAACAATCATACCACTGGCACCTCTGTGCGTTGAAGCCTGCACTTGCCGCTGCTTGATCTCAGCACAGATCGTGCACACCTCCTTTCACTCAAACAGGACACAGGCTGACTTGTATGCCTGTGTCAGCCTGGCATACAAGGCTGACACAGGCATACAGATAACCTTGATAATAAGTTTATCAAGGTTATCACCCTTGATAACCTCATGAGGTTATCATAATCACAACCTTGTAATAATAATTCCTCACATGAACCCCTGTGAGGAATTTGGTTTCTTTAGAGAACTCGGAATTTGGTTTCTTTAGAGAACTCCACATCAAGGTAAGGGTTTAAAGCCAGCCGCGTTAGCTCTGGTTGCTCAGCTCAATGTGGACCTCAGGAATAACTTGTACAGTAGTCGCGCTTTCAGAGGTGCTTGCTAAACAAGTGGTGAAAATGAATTATCTTTGCAAACAAAGAATTATATGGGGCATTTACATCTCAAAACGCTGCCCAGCGTGTGGCTCTGTCTTCCCTGTAAAGTTTATGTATGTGGTCCCGGTTGGTCGGTGCAGTATTGGTTATCGAACCGGTTCTAATCACTCATCATGCAGGTGCAGCCCGGTGACGAGCTTTCGTGCTCTCCTCGTAGTCACTCATCATGCTTGTTTTTATATTATTTTATTATTATTTTTCCGTTTACACGATGCATCAAACCATATCAAATGCTTTGTGTACTTGGGTAGCCAGAGGCAAAGATCTGACAAACTCGTCACTTAAAGTTGGGCAACCACAACATTTTCTGTGTATTTAAAAACTCAACAGACACGAAATGGAAGAGCTACTAAAGCCACATTAGCTACCTTGAATTAAATCGTGTTGCAGCGGATTTAACTCATCATGCATCATCATGACTCATAAAGTCCAAGGCTTTATGAGGCCTTGAGCAGAATTTGATTTGAGGGCCGCTCTTGCTGCTAAAAACATCAACATCTTTAACAGCTTCTGTGTTAGATTTAGTGAAATCTGGGAGAGGGGGAGTAGTTTAATTGGCCAACCTAAAAAGCAAAAAATTATAATTGCAGTTTACTAATTTGTATTTGTGAAGAAACACATCTCAAAGTCACAGATTAAACTCATAGCATCAGAGTGTAGCTGTGGTAACAAAACAATCTAACTATGAATATTGTTTTTTGAACTTTTACAAAGTAAACTCTCCACCTCCTTAAAATCTTAAATTTAAATGTTAATTTAAAATATTTAAATTTATGTATGCTGAAGCCATTAAATCAAATTTAGCAGCATTGATAATCTCAATAAATTAATGTTATATATCTGTCGTCTGTGTTAAAATATTAGCATTCATGGGGTCCCTGAAGGTCTGGGGGCCTGATGGAGCCACTGACTTAATTTGGATTAAACAGAAGTGCAATAATTGATATACATTTTAATTGTCTACTTGTTATTTTTAAGGCTAGTTGTGGGTTTTGCATTTCACTGGCGATGTCTTCCTGTAACATACGGAAGGCGTACATCTGAAAACCTTACTCCAGCTTACTTGTTGGAGTTCAGATTGATGTACATCACTGATTGTTATCTTGGGCAAGCCCTGCAAGCACCAAGTGTAAAATACCGTTTTCAATAAACCGGAAGCGACCAAGCCGCTTATTCCCGAATGTGGAAGCAGACGTTCATTGGTTCAATATATATTTTCTCATTGATGCAAGAATTCAAAGATTTTTTTTATCATCATACCAGCTTGGGTTTGTGGTACGAAATTTGTACTCAGATCCCAGATTAAGAAACACACAAAACATAAATAGATAAATAATTAAATACAAATAAATAAATGAACAAAGTAATTTAAGAGACATATATATATAAAACTAACTAATCTATGTGGAGAAGCTGCATTTGGTGCAGGCCAAATTTTTATTTATTGACTTAAATGTTTATTTATATATTTAGGCCTGTCGCGATAAACGATAAATCGATTAATCGTACAATAAATTAAAACTATCAACGTCTTTTCAATTATCGGCATTATCGTCTCTTCCGGCCTTTTTCTCTTTCTGTTGATGACACCGAATGAAAAAAGGCTCAACTCCGGTGCTCTCCACTGACCCTCCCTTCCTCATTTCCTTAGTGTAAAGCCCATTTTTAAAGCCTGACAGACCACACACAAAATAATGGCTGCAAGTTCAGTGAACTAATTTTAAAACCAGACATTAATCAATGCTTTACTACAATCTACATGCAATGCATGTGGCTAGTGTCAGCGTAAAGTCCTGACTGAATGAAAATCATTATAACCTATTTAAGTCACGTTAACGAAGAGCAGCTGAAAAGTTACCGGGTTTATCAACTGCGGTAGCAATTTCGCTCCAACTCCTCCTCTTGTCATTTCTATATTCTTTGCATGTTGAATAAACATTAATGTTGTTTCCACTTATCTCCAATGTTCGCTGGGTTGCGCCGTGTCAGCTGTTTGGGATTCCCCTCTGTAATTTCCTCTCAGAAAGCGTGGAGCTTTTTCCCCGCTTTCTGATTGGCTACCTGTCACATTCAACAGGCTGCGTTAACGCTCCCAGTCGGGGAAAAGCCCTGATTTAGATCGGAGCAGCAACGACGATCTACCATAACACACCACACAATCTTAGAAAGACCAACGTCCTAAGATTGTCGTTAGGGGAAAAATAGGAGCAAAAAATTATGTAGTGTGAATTATTGCATCAGGTAGTCGATGTGCCCATCTTCTCTATTTTACTGATGGGCAACATAATATACAGACTTCATAATCTGCACTCTTTTGGTTGAATGCAGTATTTATTTCCACTTTGGCTTTATGTTGTTTAGTTTTTATCAAGTACATTTTTTGTTAATGGAGACTGAGAATCCATTTTGTTTTTGGTTGTTTTGTTTATCAGCTCCAGTGTTAAATATTCTTTTGAAAATAAAGTGTATCTATCTTTGGCAGGAAATCACATGCATGATTACGTCATTTCCATTAAATCAGTGTAAAAAGGTCTTCAAACAATATTATCGTTTATCGCAATAATTTTTTGAGACAATTAATCGCTCAGCAAAATTTGCTATCGTGACAGGCCTATATATATTTATTTTATTCTATTTTGAATTTCATGTCTAAACAACAAATTTTATAAACTCTTCTGAACAGCTTGTAGTTTTCTTTTTTACAGTGCACTTTGCCCAGCCAGTTATATCTTTTATACCCATGTTAACGACAAGATTTGGCTTTTTCATCACAAACACATCTGCCAGCTATGTACTTCCACGATGTGCTCTGCCACGTATTTGTTGTGACCGGAATGATATAAAATTTAGTTTTCCAGTTTGTTCGCAAAGCTGATGCTACGTTAAGCATCAACTACAGCACAGCAGCCTGCTGTGTTCAGTCTATCTGCTCACCGGTGTAAATACGCCCACCGTGTTCACTCTGAACAAGGCAGAAGCTCCAGGAGGAGAAAGGTTGTTGTATTCCATGCATCTCACCAGTCATTTTAAGGATGCCTATTGGTCTCCCAAAAAAACCTAGACATTATCATCTTCAATGAAGTTCACCTGTAACGAACTTGAAAATTGGATGTTATGCTGCTAGCTCATAGCATTTGTCAACAACTCATAGGTTCAAGTGAGAGCGTTATGCAACACAAATAATCACCTGGATGAAACATTGTGTGCTAAATAATAAAACATAATTTAACAAATTTTCGAGGCAGATAATTTGTTTCTAGGAATTTTAGTAATTGAAGTACTCGAATCATTCGAGGAATCATTCCAGCCCTATTCTTCAATCAGAAATCCTCTGGCTGAACCTGGCTACGTTCTGGAGTGCAGCTTAAAGTGCCAAACATCCTGCTGCAGAGGCCATCCACCACAGACACATTCTGAGCTAGTGGTGAACTTGTGTGCTGCTGTAAGTGTTGGAGGAATCTGTAAAACATGGTGCAGTATGCGTCTGGGTTTTAAATTGGCCACAGGAATGTTGCAAAGTGGAGGTCTGTTGGCTCAGAATCTGAAGAACAGCTCTGCTGCTGCCTCTGATGTGTGGTTGTCAAACCACAGAGCTGGAATTGCCCAAGACCCTCCCTGTAATCCGCTGATGAGCGCATGAGGAAGGGTCAGGTGCAAGTCAGCTGAGCTTGGAGAAGGCTCGCTAGTTGAACCACAAAGGCTGTTCACCAGCTTTTGAACCAATGAAATCAAGATGCTGTGTTGCATAAGAAACTAACTGTAGGCTACAGTGGTATAAAATAGCTTCTCATCATCATCCTACCCCATATTCAACAGTAACACCCTCCAGAGTTTTTGCTCTACCACCAGAGCTCTGATCATCGGTCAATGAACCCTAATAATGTCATCTTGCTCCCAACAGTTTGCTGCAACGTGTGAAAAAGCCTTTTGTCTTCACAGCCAGTCTGATTCCAGTTCAGTCGTGCCAGGCTGCAGAGACTGCCTCCCCCCCTCTAGTCCTCTTCACCTGATATAAAATGCAGAAATTTACTGCTGCAGCAGGCCTTGGCTTGAGAGACGGCCCAGGCTTTTACCCAGGCATGCTGACGAGGTGGTGTGTGTCAGTGGAGTGGGGCCTTTGTGTGCAGGTAACACTTTGGCGACAGCATATGCCCTTGTTCCCCAGAATGTTTGCGTTGCTGTGACTACAGCATCACAAAAGGGCAAAACCACATTGATAAATCATCATTTACTTGCTGTGCCTCTTTGTTGTCCACCCACTCCCTGGACGAGAGCTTGATATTTCTAGTTACTACGTTGGTTTTATAGATTTTTCTTTTTTCAGGCTGCTGTGGGAAAAGATATTAGCGTCTTTGCCTTTTATGAGATTTATTTTTTTCTTTCTCCCTGTAAGACAGTGCTTCTCAATTCCAGTCCTCAGGCCCCCCTGCTCTGCATGTTTTAGATGTGCCTCTATTCCAGAACAGCTGATTCAAATGATTGCATGACCATTAAGTGCTGCAGAAACCTGTTGATCACCCATAGATTCAATCCAGGTGTGTAGCAGAAGGGAAACACCTAAAACATGCAGGGCAGGGGGGCCTGAGGACCGGAATTGAGAAACACTGCTGTAAGATCATGGCAGGAACACTGGTGTTAGATCAGCAAATGAAGCTGTGGAGAGCGGATCACGTTGGACCACAAAAACTTGTGTCAAAAAAGCTGTGTGTTATTTCTGGAGCAGCAGAAAGACTTTGGAAGAAAAATTAAGCTCTTTCAGGGATCTGCCCCCTCTTGGAGTCATCCATAAAAGATTAGTGAAGAAGAACTCTGAGAGATGAGATAGCCGAGATAGCCAAGCAGTGACAAGAATGATGAAATAGCCCATTTATTTGTATTGATCCATCTGCATGATGGGAGGTGCACACAGGAGGTTTTGGTGTTTTGGCTTGTCATTGCAGTATTTACTGTTTGCATGGAAACAGACATGCAGGCAAAATTATAGGTACGCCTCTCAGGTGTTAATGACATGGCCATGGAAAACTACAGATCGATTTTCCTTTTTAAGTGAGCTGGGTGCGTTACAAGTCAGTCTGCTGTGGTATGAAATTACAAAAACAAAAAAGTTCAAATTTTCTACTTCCACCTGTTATATTTTAGTACTGTTTCTTTTTGCCCCCCAAAAATAAATAAGTAGGGCTCCACCAATTTTAAAAATATGGCCCAATATGGATATCCAATATTAATATTGCTGTGATGGCCAATAATTGATCTTTACTGATATTACATATATTTCCCTGCTCTTGTAACTGCACTGAAAGACAACCACACCACTGATCTATTCTCTTTGCTAGAGGCAGTTGGGAGGAAGTTATAACATTATAATCTCTCCCCATTATAACTGTCCTAACCCCTCTGGAAACATATATTAAACTGCCGCCGCTCAAAATAGATTTGACCTAAACAATGAGCTGCTGGCAGTATTAAAGTCTGATATTGTGGCGAGTAAATTCAGAAAAAAGTATACAACGCTCCTTAGGGTCGTGTACAAGGTAAACATAAACGTATTGTTCAGAGGTACTTTGCTGATATCCACATGGACAGGAAAACATGAAATGCCAAAAAACATCAGATGCCAACCGGGCTACTGCTATAAGCTAATGCTATGACACTGATGTGTGAAAACAATGTGTAATGGTCAGAAAAGCACCGATAAGAAGAACGGTGAAGTAATAACTGTTGTTGCGCAACACCCCCCCCCCTCCTTTCTGTCTCTACTCTCTCACTCTCGTACTTCCTCTTCTGAGAGGGGAGATGTGCTACCAGCTCTCCATCTAACGGGTTAATTGAGTTTCCTAAATCTGCCGGGATTTACCCTGTCCAGAACTGAAGTAAACTCTGTTTAAGCTGGTTTCGAGAAACGATTCGCCTGGTTTCTGACGGCCAACATCCAGGTGTCCCACCCTTCTTCCCCCTGTGAATTAGCCAGACTGAGCAGCCTACAGCCAACTAGTTTCACAGAGCACACCTGTTAACGGTCGCTCGTTCTCTATTTTACAACTTGCATTTGTTATTGAACCAGGTAGGTTTTAGTGACTCGGGCGAGTCCCAAGGATGTTGTTTTAAATTTGGGCTACCAGCAACCTATAAAACATTTTAAACTTTTTCCTCTCCAGAATCAAACATCACAGCTATTTTACAACCATCAAAGAACTTTAAGGTGACTCATTAACTGAATGTCCACAACATCTTTTAGATTTTCTTTATGCTAAATATTTTATTAGTAAGGCATTTTTGCAAGGGTCAGTACAGCTTAATTCAGTAGCAGAAATAATCAAATAAGTAAAATCAATCATCTAGTCTGTCTTTCCCTACTGCTGATACTAAGAACTAAAAAAAAGAGAACCTTTGAGAGAGACGGACGGAGTTTGGTGTTTCGAACCCCAGACCTGGCCTGATGATGAAGAAGGTGTTGCAGCAGGAGGAAGACGCCGATCGATGAAGGCCAGGATCTCCGCAGGTCTGATGATGAAGAAGGTGTTGCAGCAGGAGGAAGACGCCGATCGATGAAGGCCAGGATCTCCGCAGGTCTGATGATGAAGAAGGTGTTGCAGCAGGAGGAAGACGCCGATCGATGAAGGCAGGGATCTCTGTAGGTCTGATGAGCCTCCTCTCCGCATGGATGGTGAGGTCACACAGGACTTGGTGCTGGCAGGAAGGAAGGCACCAGTTCTTCTTCTTTGTCTTTGCCTTTGTCTTCATCTTTGTCTTTGGGGTCTGAACCCAGCCGATGAGAGAAGTGCGATTTGAAGCCACAGGTTGTGGGGCTGACGGGTTGGTCCCCATGGCCGGACAGTCTTCGGCTCCGTGGCCCCGGCTCTTCTTCAGCTGCAGAGTTCTTTGTCCATCTCTTGGCTCGAAGCTGCCCGGAGGATCCAACGAACGGTTCCTCTTTTGCACTCACCTTTTATAGGGTTTCTTTGGCTAGCACTGTTGCTGGGCTTGTTTCATTGGCTGACTGCTCAGATGATTTCATATCCATCACTGTCTTACAGACATTATGTCCTGATGTCTGTGCTAATGTCTCAGGGTTGCTCAACCTCCTATGTCCATTGCCTGCACAACCTTTCACCTACTCTCTAAATAAGGCGTTGATCATCTCTGCTCTCCTGTTAGTTCCTTGCCTTTCACCTTTCACCTACTCTCTACCTCCAACATATCAGTGATGTTTAATTGCAGTTACACCTTTTACACCATTTCAAGTTCAATGTCAAAATCACATTTATATCACATTTATTTTCTTTAGCTTCTCTGATCTAGCATTCATTTATAATTTTATAACCATAACTTATATCACATTTATTTTCTTCAGCTTCTCTGATTTATCATTCATTTATGATTTTATAACCATAACTTATTAATTATACTTATTATAATCTTAATGTGAGTTATTACAGATGTTTTTCTGAAAAGAAACCAAGAATAATACATGATTCTAATTATTTGATGCCAAAGTTACAGTTACTTGTTTTTCTTGTAACTGTTCCCACAAATGTTCGTGTAAATATTATTACAAGTAAACCAATATTAATATAAGTATTTTACTTTGAATCTTATCAAATTACCCAAAATGTTTTAGATTTCATTCTTTAAAACTTTCATGATTTAAAATAAGAAATAGTCTCAGCTATTTTTTATAAATCTGCAGGCTGGAACTTACTTCCTCTTTTTCCAGGAAACCTGCTTTTCTTGCTTCATGACTCTCTCTGACTGACTATGATTTCTTATGATTAAATAGAGAAAAGTAGAATTAAAGCAAAGTTTGCATGAGACAAAAACAACACACACAACCAGATTTATTTTATTGACACTTAAGTCTACTGTTGGGCCTAGATATCACTTGAGTGATTCATTTTAAAGATAACTTTATTTATTATTACTGTTAAACTAACTTTATTGACACTTAAGTCTACTGTTGGGCCTTGATGTCACTTGAGTGATTCATTTTAAAGATAACTTTATTTATTATTACTGTTAAACTAAAATCTCCAGCATGGGGAAGTGGGATGAGCTCGGATTTTCTTGACATAACGTTCTTGGAGCGTCCAGGCTGAACAACATAAGCTAACGGTATCTGTTTAAATATTTTCACCAATAATGGTGTTCTGTCCCTCCAAGCTCTCTCATCGAGAGTTCTCCAGCAGTACCAGTTAATTCAGGAAAATGTTAATCAGCTGGCTGCTCTGTCGACTACTTAACAGTGAAGCAACAAAACAAACCAGTTTACTCCCCTCCATTATTCCTCTGTTTACTTGTAAAAACAGTGAAACGTTATCTTACACAGTCTGGAGATGTGTTTGGGGTTATTGTCGTGTTGAAAAATAAATGATGGTCCATCTAAACGCAAACCGGATGAAATAGCATGCCGCTGCAAGATGCTGTGGTAGCTATGCTGGTTCAGTATGCCTTCAGTTTTGAATAAATCCCCAACAGTGTCACCAGCAAAGCACCACCACACCATCACACCTCCTCCTCCAAGCTTCACGGTGGGAACCAGGCATGTAGAGTCCATCCGTTCACCTTTTCTGCGTCACACAAAGACACGGTGGTTGGAACCAAAGATCTCAAATTTGGCCTCATCAGACCAAAGCACAGATTTCCACTGGTCTAATGTCCATTCCTTGTGTTCTTTAGCCCAAACAAGTCTCTTCTGCTTGTTGCCTGTCCTTAGCAGTGGTTTCCTAGCAGCTATTCTACCATGAAGGCCTGATTCACATAGTCTCCTCTTAACAGTTGTTCTACGTAGAGATGTGTCTGCTGCTAGAACTCTGTGGCATTGACCTGGTCTCTAATCTGAGCTGCTGTTAACCTGCGATTTCTGAGGCTGGTGACTCGGATGAACTTATCCTCCGCAGCAGAGGTGACTCTTGGTTTTCCTTTCCTGGGGCGGTCCTCATGTGAGCCAGTTTCTTTGTAGCGCTTGATGGTTTTTACGACTGCACTTGGGGACACTTTCAAAGTTTTCCCAATTTTTCGGACTGACTGACCTTCATTTCTTAAAGTACTGATGGCCACTTGTTTTTCTTTACTTAGCTGCTCTTTTCTTGCCATAATACAAATTCTAACAGTCTATTCAGTAGGACTATCAGCTGTGTATCCATCTGACTTCTGCACAACACAACTGATGGTCCCAACCCCATTTATAAGGCAAGAAATCCCACTTATTAACCTGACAGGGCACACCTGTGAAGTGAAAACCATTTCAGGTGACTACCTCTTGAAGCTCATCAAGAGGATGCAGAGTGTGTGCAAAGCAGTAATCACAGCAAAAGGTTGTTACTTTGAAGAAACTAGAATATAAGGCGTACATATTTCCACATGTGTTAATTCATAGTTTTGATGCCTTCAGTGTGAATCTACAATGTCAATAGTCATGAAAATAAAGGAAACTCATTGAATTAGAAGGTGTGTCCAAACCTTTGGTCTGTAATGTCTGTAATGTGTATATACAGTATATATACACATTATATACACTGCTCAAAAAAATAAAGGGAACACTTAAACAACACAATATAACTCCAAGTAAATCAAACTTCTGTGAAATCAAACTGTCCACTTAGGAAGCAACACTGATTGACAATCAATTTCACCTGCTGTTGTGCAAATGGAATAGACAACAGGTGGAAATTATTGGCAATTAACAAGACACACTCAATAAAGGAGTGGTTCTGCAGTTGGGACCACAGACCACTTCTCAGTACCTATGCTGTCTGGCTGATGTTTTGGTCAGTTTTGAATGTTGGTGGTGCTTTCACACTAGTGATGGTAAGATGAAGCCTCATGAGGCATTGAACCACTTGAGCCAACTGGTTCGAGAAAGGGTTCATTTCTTGAGGCTTCATGTGCACACGAAACCACCTATTGGCCAGGTGTATAATCACAGCCAGCTGTATCTTAACACGTGTGATGCATTGAATTTTTGTCTATTATGGCTCTTGAGAATGACTTCACAAAAGATGTAGGACGAAATCATTTGTCTACATAAATTATGTATACACATATGTGTATAATAAAATATTGTTTGAATGTATTCTCTGTGTGTAATTATTCCCAAAATGGTAGTGTCATGTGATATGGCATGTTGTGTAATAAAGTTTTTCTGTGACTCTAGAAAAATGGCATGGGCTTAATCAGGCAGAGGACAGTGAAAGTGCTTGTGGAACTAGGGAGGGGGTAGTGAATAGGCTAATGCTTGTGTAACTTGGATGATTTCATGCATTTTTATTAAGAAACAACAATTTCTCCACAGTTTTTGGTTTCAAACGAGTTCTCTTTTTTGACACTACATGGATGATGTGTTATTATTGTACCCCAACTCCTTGGAGCACAATAAACACCTCACCTTTACAGAAAATAAGAAACAGTGAAAAATACAGTTCCTCATAAGCAAATATAATGCATCTGCAAATGTTCAGTTCACCTTACCTTGTTAGGGCTTATCAAATCGAAATGTTCCCACATAGGGGAAATCCTCCTCTATCTCGCCGGCTCCATCCTACTCCTATCCTGTCCTCGTGCTCCTAAATCTCCTATCTCTCTCTCTCTCTCTCCTAAACTCTCCAAAGACCAAACTAACTGTCTCAAACTAAATAACCACTATCCAAACTCTGCTATCCAAACTATCAAAACTCTTTCCACTCTCTCAACTGACCGCAACTCGCTTTAGAAGCCTGTGGGGTTTCTAAAGCTGTCAAACCCCGCGCCAACATCTGAGCCACTTCCCGAAGCAGTCACGTGTTACAGCCAGGCAGCGAGGCTTCGGACGTCATCGTTTTCGGCTCCTCCCCTAAATGAAGCAAGCCTCGATACAGTCACGTGTTACAGCCAGGCAGCGAGGCTTCGGACGTCATCGTTTTCGGCTCCTCCCCTAAATGAAGCAAGCCTCGATAGGCGCTTTACGGAAACGCCCCCTTCATTACTCGACACACGCCTCGAAGCCTCGGCACATCACGTAACATCACTATTTCACACTCGTGGTAGCATGAGACGGACTCCACAACCCACACAAGTGGCTCAGGTAGTGCAGCTCATCCAGGATGGCACATTAATGCGAGCTGTGGCAAGAAGGTTTGCTGTGTCTGTCAGCGTAGTATCCAGAGGCTGGAGGCGCTACCAGGAGACAGGCCAGTACACCAGGAGACGTGGAGGTGGCCATAGGAGGGCAACAACCCAGCAGCAGGACCGCTACCTCCGCCTTTGTGCAAGAAGGAACAGGAGGAGCACTGCCAGAGCCCTACAAAATGACCTCCAGCAGGCCACAAATGTGCATGTGTCTGCACAAACGGTTAGAAACCAACTCCATGAGGATGGTATGAGGGCCCGACGTCCACAGATGGGGGTTGTGCTCGCAGCCCAACACCGTGCAGGACGCTTGGCATTTGCCAGAGAACACCAGGATTGGCAAATTCGCCACTGGCGCCTTGTGTTCTTCACAGATGAAAGCAGGTTCACACTGAGCACATGTGACAGACGTGACAGAGTCTGGAGACGCCGTGGAGACTGGTGTGCTGCCTGCAACATCCTTCAGCATGACCGGTTTGGCAGTGGGTCAGTAATGGTGTGGGGTGGCATTTCTTTGGAGGGCCGCACAGCCCTCCATGTGCTCACCAGAGATAGCCTGACTGCCATTAGGTACCGAGATGAGATCCTCAGACCCCTTGTGAGACCATATGCTGGTGCGGTTGGCCCTGGGTTCCTCCTAATGCAGGACAATGCTAGACCTCATGTGGCTGGAGTGTGTCAGCAGTTCCTGCAAGATGAAGGCATTGAAGCTATGGACTGGCCAGCCCGTTCCCCAGACCTGAATTCGATTGAGCACATCTGGGACATCATGTCTCGCTCCATCCACCAACGTCACGTTGCACCACAGACTGTCCAGGAGTTGGCGGATGCTTTAGTCCAGGTCTGGGAGGAGATCCCTCAGGAGACCATCCGCCACCTCATCAGGAGCATGCCCAGGCGTTGTAGGGAGGTCATACAGGCACGTGGAGGCTACACACAATACTGAGCCTCATTTTGACTTGTTTTAAGGACATTACATTAAAGTTGGATCAGCGTGTAGTGTTATTTCACTTTAATTTTGTGTGTGGCTCCAAATCCAGGCCTCCATTGGTTAATAAATTTGATTTCCATTGATGATTTTTGTGCTGACATTTTGTTGTCAGCACATTCAACTTTGTACAGAACAAAGTATTCAATGAGAATATTTCTTTCATTCAGATCTAGGATGTGTTAATTGACTGTTCCCTTTATTTTTTTGAGCAGTGTGTATGTATATATATATATATATATATATATATATATATATATAAAATATAAGCCGCATGGTTCAAAGCGTGGGGAAAAAAGTAGCGGCTTATAGTCTGAAAAATACAGTAATGAAGAAAGACATTTCCAGGGAAGGCATACTACATTAGCTGTCGCGTCAAGATTAAAGTTACATCTTACATGTCCGATGTTTAGAAGCTGTCCAGTGCTGTCCGTAAACAGAGATCACATTAACACAATCCTGTGTTCTTAAAGCACCATTGTATAACACAATAGTCACGTGGTGCGTCATTCCTTCCAGGATGCACTTTGATACATATATTTAGTAACAAAGTGGTCGTTTTTATAAATTGATTAGTGATTTTGGTATATTGCAATGACGCCAACGCTGGAGATGCAGTCCCGTTAAACTGTGTCATTAGAATAAGTACGAGCTGCTATTCCTGAGGCTGCAGCTCACGCCTCTAACAAACCGGTACACTCCACTGATAGCTTCATTACTAACCCAACTCTGAATGCTCTCCTCTTCCGGTCCTGGCAATGCCACTCCACCGATCCCCCGCCCACATGACAGGCCTGTCACATGTGAGTGGAAGTCAGCAGAGTCAGACAGGGGAAGCCCATAACACCCTTGTTACGGCCCCTGGCCTCTTGAGGCTGTGCAGGCTCTTTGTTTTTTTTCTACTATGCAGGATCAGCTGTGCGGGCACAGCTTTCTGATTGGCTGCCTAGAGGCTGCAGGAGAGCAGCTCTCCCATTGGAGCAGCAAAGCCAATCAGATGTTGATGAGACCACCTGCACCACATAAAAGACGTCTGAGTTCATTCCTCCAGTGGGGCAGCTAGCAGGAAGAGGTTGTGTGAAGCTGACCCCCACCTTCCGTGTTTGGTGACTGTTTTGGACAGTTCGAACAATTTTGTTCTTGCTTATTTTGCTCAGTGGTGAATCTGCTTTAGATACATCTTGAACAAGCTAGAGGCTTGTGTTTGGGAGGTTTTGGTGCTCCCTTTTGTCCTTTCTTTTGGGTTGTTTTGAGTTACTTTAGACTGATGTGTTTGAACATCTTGTTATTTAATTTGCACTCTGATTTCTGAATTTGTTGGTCCTTTACTTTTGTTTAATTGGGTTAAGTTGTATTGTGTTTTGGTTCTGTGAAAACCTTCTTTTTGTAATAAATCATTTTTCCATTCCATCCACTTTTTTTCTCTGGACACATTTTTATGTTACCGCCCCGGGACCCCTAGACCATAGGGGGCGTAACAACCCTACACATAACAATAAGGATCACAATGCAACTTATAATAAATACACATAATCATATGGACCCCAGCAGTACTAAAACACAGAATCGTTGCACTAAATTTAGAATGACACATAGCTATATTATTGTGTTTTGTTGCTCAAGTCCGAGGATGGTTGTGTGACAAAAGAGAAGAGGATACTGCTATGTCTTACCATTACACTGACTTGCTTGGCATTTGCGCAGAAATCACACTTAAACTGTATTAATTTAATTTTATATACTTTACCTTTTCAAAAGGCTACTGCTTTATTTTTATAACTGCAGGTTGCGTTTTATTGCACTCCGTTTGTTGCCAAGATAAGGGGCACGTTATGCATGTTTTTTTTTTTTTTGTTTTTTTGTGTATGTTGTTTTTTCGATCACACACTTAATGGTGATTATTTACAAAGAGCGATCATTATGCAAACTGCATTTGGGAGCAGATTTCCCGAGTTCCAAAAGTTAAAAAAATGACATTAAAAAATCTGATTTCTTTATTGCATTTCTTTAATTTTATCAATGCAACGAAACATAATACATTAACAAAAGAATAGTCATGTGGTGTGTCATTCCTTCCAGGACGCACTTCAGGGAAAATAAACATTTATGTATACACTTAATCATTTTGATGATAGGCTAATATAAACATAAGGCTTTTAATTTTTTGCTGCTCCAGACAGATTTTTTTTTTTTTTTTTGATCCGATATGGCTCTTTCAACATTTTGGGTTGCCGATACCTGGCTTAGGTAATTAGGACCCCCTTTAAGTGGTCCACACATCACGATTTACATCAGTAAAATTGTTTTCAGTCCATACAATAATAGTGAAGAAAAAAAGACTACAGATTAAAATATATTAATCATGATCATTTTGTTATTGCAATAGTCAACAATAGTCAACAACGGAAGGCATGTTGGTGGAATTGAGGAGGTTTTCAAAGTATTCTGCCCACTGGCACAAAACGTCCTGAGTCGAGGACGTTTTGCACACCATCCCCCCTATAAAGAGTGTTGGTGCTGTACTGCTTTCCCCTCTTGAGATGCTGGATAGTGAATCAGAATTGCCTTGAAGCCGTGCAGAAGATCACAAAATTACACAAAAACTGGTCGAGCTCTTAACGCACAGTATTAAATATATTAGAGTTTCTTAAATTCATATCTGATTTTTATTTTTGTTTCGTATTTGTGTCTTGCAGGCCAACTTGAATGACTCTCATAATCAGATGGTGGTACACTGGGCTGGTGAGAAGAGCAACGTCATTGTAGCCTTAGCCCGAGATAGCACGGCAGCCACTGGGCCCAAAACCAGTTCTGTAAGTACTCATACAGCACAGTACTATTTCATCTTCCATGCATTCAACCTCTGCTGCATGGCATTTACTGACTTCATTTTTGCTCACCCCTAAAAATATCTACTTAACAGACCAAGATCTTTCATTTCAAAAAATAGACACTAGTGGGGACAATTAATATCAGTGTGGTTTTGGACAGACATGGTTCTCCCAATCTGCCATGGTTGGGCGAACTCCCACGCTCCCTCTGGGACCCTGATGAGGCTGTGTAGCTGGTTCAGTGTTCCACGACCAGAACGAAAACCACACTGCTCTTCCTAAATCTGAGGTTTGACTATCCAATGGACCCTCTTCTCCAAAACCCCTGAATAGACCTTGCCAGGGAAGCTTAAGAGCTTAAGACCCCTCTGTAGTTGAGCACACTCTGTAGTCTCCTTTTTAAATAGAAAGCCCACAATGGTCTGCCAATCCAGGGGAACCTCCCCCAATGTCCATGCAATATTGCAGAGTCACGTCAAGCAACACCCTACAGCATCCAGAGCTTTAAGGAACTCTGGACGAATCTCATCCACCCCCCGGGGCCTTGCCACTGAGGAGCTTCTTAACCACCTCGTCAATCTCAAGACCAGAAATTGGAGAGCCCAATCCAGAGTCCCCATGCTCTTCTTCCTCAGTGGAAATCATGTTGGTGGGATTGAGGCAGTGACGTGCGGTCAGGGGAGGCAGGTGAGGCAGTGCCTCACCAGCCATCATGGAAAGAAAGAAAATATATAATCATAAAGTAATTTAAATTGTTATATTCATCCGGTGGTTTGTACTAAAAAATATTTATTTTTCATGTAGCTTCACCAATTTCGATTTTTATTTGTTCAAAATCGCTGAATTTTCTTATTTTCCCATTCAAATGCTTGGAAGCGATGCCGGTGAGGCAGCAGCGAGCTCTGCCTCACCTTGGATTGCGCAACCCCTGGCTCTGCGCTGGCTGCTAAGCGGAGAGAGCATGTTGCTGTACGGCGTCAATAAAATGGTTTAAACAAATTTAATATGTGAACTTATTTCCAATAATTTAGCTTATGTATATAATGTACAGTGCTTTTTGTCACCAACTGTGTTTGTGTAACGTGTTTCGTGTAATGAGCGATTATAAACGGCAGAGAACAGGTTCGAGGTGAGGCAGGCAGTTCTCTTGCCTCATGGCAGGGGGCGCTCAAGATCCCAGACGTTCGTCTTGTTCACTCCTCAACTGCCGAGTAAGTGACAGCGAGCTAGGCTAAACGATTCGGGAAGCAAGTCAAGTGCAGCGATAGATTATAATAGAGATAGTGATTTTTTTCCTCTCGCTTATCCCGACTTTCGACATGGATGACTACATTACAACACTAAAAAAGTTTTCTCAAGTGGACTTTCAATCGAAGCAGGTAAGAGTAATAACATTTATTTTGTTTTGTTTTTTAAGGAAATGCGTGTTTTGTGAGCTACAGTTAGTATGTGTAAGGATGCAGAAGTGAAACATAACCTGTAAACTGCTGTCAATCTATGCATCTATTTGCAAATCTGATTCTGATGACGTCAGTGCCTCACCAGCTATGAACCTCACCGCACGTCACTGGATTGAGGAGGTCTTCAAAGTATTCTACACACCGGCACAAAACGTCCTGAGTCGAGGTCAACAGCACACCATCCCCGCTATAAAGAGTATTGGTGCTGTACTGCTTTCCCCTCCTGAGACGCTGGATAATGATTCAGAATTGCCTTGAAGCCGTGCAGAAGTCTTTCTCCATGGCCTCTTCGAATTCCCATGCCCATGTTTTTGCCTTAGCAACCATCCAAGCCACATGCCACTTGGACTGCCGGTACTCAATAGCTGCTTCAGGGGTCCAACAGGCCAAAAAGGCCCAATAGGATTCCTTCTTCAGCCTGACAGCATCCTTCACCAAAGATGTCCATTGGGTTTAAGGGTTGCCACGACAGGCACTGACAACCTTGCGGCACAGCTCCACTACTCCGCTGTCATGCATGTTTTTGATGAGGCAAGACTCCAGCACAGCTGATTCATATGATTCCATTACCTCCTTTGCAATCCTGCAATTGCTGCAGAAGCTGCTTAATCGCCTGTTCATTTAACCCAGGTGTGCAGCAGCAGGCCCTGAGGACCAGGGTTGGGGACGCCTGATCTACAGCAGTCGTCCCCAACCCCCGGACCGGTACCAGGCCGCACAAGAAATAATTAAATATTTCCGTTTTAATTATTAGCTGAGTCTGAAGGATCTTTTATTTTGAAAATCCTTTAACCGGATTCTGTCGGTCACGTCTTGCGTGCCAACGTTGAGCCCACAAGCAGCAAAATGAGTAAAAAACAGATCAGATGTCTTTGGAAAGTTTCTTTGTGAAGGGCAAAAGCCCCAGAGAAGAGACGTGAGAATTTATTTATCCCGGTAGGTGATTCCAACAGTCCAAGCCTGCTCTGCATGATATGCGGCGACCGGCACGCTAATGAGGGAATGAAGCCTTCAAACTGTTTCTCCACTTGACCATAAGCAACACACCTTGGGTGTTATTGTCTCATCACTCCCAGATGGGACCGTCTCGTTGCAGAGAAACATGCTCAGGGCTCCCATTAATTTGCCGTTATTCAGAGTAAAAATTTTCATGAAAATAAAATGTTTGTTTTGTGCCGCATCTGTATCTTATTTTGAAGGTGTAAATGTTACCATAGCGACCAGAGTCAGAGAGTGTTAGGGCAGTGGTAGAGATGAGAGGAGCAGAACTTGTGAGTCTTAAGTTTGGTTCAATCGTGCCGTGTGAATCACACCCCTCTCTGGGTACTGTGTACCCACGCTAAATCTTAGTGGCATGCAGTACCCGACCATAATGACTTACTTTCACCCCTGGTAACGACATTGCAGACTGAAACCTAAAGCCATTTACAAATATGTTTACAAGCTGCCTGTCATGTAAATAATGTAAGTGGACATGTAAGTAATACAGCAGCTTAATGAAAGCCAGGTATAAAATAAGTTAAACAAAGCTTACTGTAATTTTAGTCAAAATAAAACAGATGAAACGAAACTTCCAAAGGTAGGATGTATGAATAAGAAATCTGCTTAGTAAGCAGTATGTGACATAGTATCGATGTGCACAAGCGCATTACCACAAGGTAGGACGCTTTGATGGGTAGCGCCGATAGAACACCAGGTCTGTGGAAATGGGATTACTTCAAAGTAGAGCTGAGCCAGACTGGGTCAAGTAGACCGGAGCTGCTAAAGTAGAGCCAGTGTTAAAGGGACAATAGATGGTCATTAGCCAAACTTGCTGTACAACACTAGTAGTAACTGCAGAAAAAGGAAATCATTGTTCTAAAGCTGCACACAGTGAGGCTTTGGTATGGGCCTTAAAATCCTGATTGCCGTGTTCCTCTTCAGGTCTACGTTTCGTACAACTATGGGACAACTTTCATACCAGTGTCGGCCAACTTCCAGCTCTCTGAAGCGAAGGCCAAGAACGGCAGTAAACAGGTCATCTCTCAGTTCTACCACAGTCCTGCAGACAACCGCAGGGTGAGTCACTAATCTTCTCTTACTGTGGCTGATATATTCACAACAAACTTGGAAGCAGCCGCGTCACTGCACTTTTTTAGCAACAAAGCAGTTCAAAGTGCATTATGTGTCATCAGTATGGCCATTTATCTTGTATAACATTCATGGTACTTTAGGAACCATGAATAAAATAATTCATCCATCTTTTTTTTCTGTTTTAAGAAATGAAAAAACTACAACAATTTAACTTCCTATGACTTAATGTGCAACCTTGAAAGACCAACTGTATTGATAGAAAAAAACTGAAAAACTAAAAGCAACTTGCATTAATTTGTTTGCTTTTGGCTTAGTCATGCACAGAGTTTGCTAACCATTAGTGCAGATTGAATACTGATTGAAATATTTTGCTCTCCCTGAGGGGGAACTTCTTAATTGTTCCAATACATTTTAAGCATTTCGATAAGGCATTAGATGTTTGGTCAGTGATCCCTTTGGTTCTGGATGCTGTGCTCCTAATTTTCTACTTTCTAACAGCTGGTATGACGAATAACCATGGTAACAAGGTATTGTTTTAGAACTAGAAGAAACTGATTAGTATTTCAAAAGCTCAAATACAAGTGCATCTGGGAAGTATTCACTTTTCCCCTCCATCTTATATTCAGTCCTTATTCCAAATTGTATAAAATTATCCTCTTTCTTCAAAATTTTATTCAAAATTTTGATTCTCCATTATCACCTTGTGGAAATGTTCTCATTGCAAATAGAAAACTTAGGAAACCAAATTTCTTTAAGTATTTACAGTGTTGCCCTAATACTTTGTTGATCGACCTTTGCTAATAACAGTTGCAGTCTCCATCTTAGCTCACCTGTCTTTAGGCAGTTACATCCACTCTTCTCTGCAGTTCTTCTCCATTAGGTTGAGAAGAACTGCAGGGAGACATATGTCAGCCATGTTTAGTCATGTTTCGATCTCCCCAGAGTAGGTCAGTCAGATTCAAGTCTGAACTCTGGCTCAGCCCCTCCTGGATCTCCACAAGGTAATTTTGGATCCTTCCACAGATTTATGACTTAATATAATCCTATCTACAGACAGATTTTTGATCTCATTTTTGGTGTTTGACCTCTGACCTGTTATCAACTGTGGGACCTCATAGAAACAAGTGTTTGCCTTCTCAAATCAAGCCCAATCAACTGAACTGGACACAGCTGAACTCCATTTAAATTATAGAAACATCTCAGAGATTATCAGTTTTTTCCCTTCATGACTACTGCAGTTAATATTTATGTAAGTGGGACCTCTTGTTTTTCTGTTTTTTATTTTTTGCTTAGTTTCTATTTATTTTTAACAATAAATATTGAAACTTTTTCATAGTTACATTCTTCTTTCTCTTGCAGCTATATACATTCCACATTATAAGTTGCCAATAGAAAACAAGATGGCAATAACACTGTGAAAGTTATAGAACTTTTGACAAAAATGATGACAAAATAGGGATGGAAACAAAACAAGATAAATAAAAAACAAACAAATCCCATCTGACGTAAGGTGGTGTGCACATTCTTGTTGGTTTTTCTATTTTCAGTAAATAGAAATGGCGTATGTACCAGGAAACTGACTCTGTCCAAATGGAACACATCAACACCATCACACAGTCCGACTTTCTGCCAGGACAGCCAGAGACTTAAAGAGGAACAGCAAACACAAATGAGGTGGATGAGCAGAGCTGCTAACAACTGTGTGTATCATCCAGGACATGTTACTGTGGAATATCGTTTCTGCTGCCTGGATATTGAGATGTTAGCACGTGATGATAGCTATGACCGTCATACAGCAACAATTTTCTTCTTGAGATTGGTTGCAAAACTGACTTCTTTTGGAGATCATCCATAACGATTCTTTGAATACGCTTGAATGACATGACTTATGACAACATTTCATTTCCTTCTGGGGAAAAGAAAGCATTGTTGAATTTAACTGAATTTCTACTTTATGCTTGTACAGTGGTTCTGTGTGATCATTTGAACTATTAGTATATGATGCTTCTCCCTCTAACCCAGGTTTTTTGGGGAGTTTTGCCATTATTGCAAACTATATTGCAGATTAAAATCTAATGCTCCGTCCTCACTCCTCCTTAGTATCTGTTTGTGGACTCCACCAACAACTACTTGTGGAGCACATTTGACTTCTGTAAGACGGTGGAAGGCTTCTCCGTCCCGTTCAGACCCACTGACCTGCTGCTTCATCCAAGACGCTCCAACCTGCTGCTGGGATACGATGGCTCCCATCCCAACAAACAGGTAGAGCCTCTTCTTGCTCTCCAGGTTTTAAATCCTCTCCAGGTGTTGGCTTATTTCTGAGTTGACTTTCTGTGTAAATACTGCCCTGTGTACATTATTGGTGCGCTAGCACAGCTAGGTTATTCTGCAAATATATATATTTTACAAAACAAAGGATTTGATGCTTTGGTTTCAGCCGCTAGTATGACTTCTCTGTGCCATAGCTGGTAAATCTTCCTTACTGGAAAATTTTAATAGGTGTTAGCTGCTGATGTTTCCTCAGTATCTGCGTTCCCATTAACCATAAAATTGCACAAATAGAAATTACAAAAATTTGCTTTCTGCGCAAGGAAGAAGTGGATTTTTTTGATGTAGGTGTATTTCGCAAAACTGCAATGGAAACACTTTTTTCGCATTGCACAAATCACATTTCAGATGTTACTGCTGATGAAAAAGATGAAGAAGGCGACAGGACGTGGCAGAAGGTTGATGATTTGTTTTTGCAGCTGGCTCTATCAGAGCTCTCACAGCATCACACATTTCATAAAAAGTTGTTTGTCATTCCAGCATGCTGAATCCATAGCTCTTCTGTAAAATCATCAACTACAATTTCCCCAAAACACCACATACATAGCCGCTCCCAATAAAGGGGTTTATTGCTCCAATGCCTAAATAAGATGCTGATGGATCGCTGAATAGCTGAATTATGAATAAATCTCATGTTACTGTTTTAAAAAAGCCCATTTAGGTGCTGTACCCATGCTATAACTACTATGACACTAGCATGACACTGCTGTTTTATTCAACTTGTCTATGTTAATGTGTGTCCTTCCTATTAAATAAACGTAATGAAATAAATAAAGATAGAACTGTTTACATCCATCACTGCCATGCCATGAACAAACTTATTCAGATTTGACTTTAATTTAATTTATTATGTAATGGAAACACTGCAATTGCAAAACTGTTTGGTAACATTTAGGCCTGTCCCGATAAACGATAAATCAATTAATCGTACGATAAATTAAAACTATCGACGTCATTTCAATTATCGGCATTATCGTCTCTTCCGTCCTTTTTCTCTTTCTGTTGATGACACCGAATGAAAAAAGGCTCAACTCCAGTGATCTCCACTGACCCTCCTTTCTCATTTCCTTAGTGTAAAGCCCAGCGCACACTACACGATCTTAGAGCTGTTGGCCAATTGTCGGCCCATTTTCAAAACCTGACAGACACACATTAGCCGACAGAAATCCTAGGTATAAGGTTCGATCCTGCCATGTGGTGTCCAACAATGGGCACAAAATAATGGCTACAAGTCCAGTTAACTAATTTTAAAACCAGGCATTAATCAATGCTTTACTACAATCTACCTGCAATGCATGTGGCTAGTGTCAGCATAAAGTCCTGACTGAATGAAAATCATTATAACCTATTTACGTCACGTTATCGAAGAACAGCTGAAAAGTGGGGTTTATCAACTGCGGTAGCAATTTCGCTCCAACTACTCCCCTTGTCATTTCTATATTCTTTGCATGTTGAATAAACATTAATGTTGTTTCCAGGTATCATCTCCGCTGGACTTCGGTTGCGCCTGTCAGCTGTTTGGGATTCCCCTCTGTAATTTCCCCTCAGAAAGGAGGAGAATCTGTGCTTTCTGATTGGCTACCTGTCACATTCAACAGGCTGCGTTAACTTAAAGCTCCCAGTCGGGAAAACCCCTGATTTAGAGCGGCAACGAAGATCTACCATAACACACCACACAATCTTAGAAAGACCAACGTTTTAAGATTGTTGTAAGGGGAAAAATAGGAGCAAAAAATCATGTAGTGTGAACTATTGCATCAGGTAGTCGATGTGCCCATCTTCTCTATTTAAATCTAATTATTACTGAAGGGCAACATAGTGTACACACTTCATAATCTGCACTCTTTAGGTTGAATGCAGTATTTATTTCCACTTTGGCTTTATGTTGTTTAGTTTTTATCAAGTACATTTTTTGTTAATGGAGACTGAGAATCCATTTTGTTTTTGGTTGTTTTGTTTATCAGTTCCAGTGTTAAATATTCTTTTGAAAATAAAGTGTATCTATCTTTGGCAGGAAATCGCATGCATTATTACGTCATTTCCATTACATCAGTGAAAAAAGGTCTTCAAACAATATTATCGTTTATCGCAATAATTTTTTGAGACAATTAATCGCTCAGCAAAATTTGCTATCGTGACAGGCCTAGTAACACTTTATTTGATTGACATGATACTGTCATAAACATGACATAACACTTGTCATGAACATGTTTAAGTCTTCATGAATATTTATGACTGTTGTCATAAAGTGTAATTTGGTAAATAATGACAATTTTAATGCAAAGTTGACATTATTCAAAATTTCTTTGTTATTACAACTTGACAGAAACCTACCCAGCTAGCAAGCAAATGTATGGACTATGTCCGCCGAATGTAGTCTGAAAGTCGGACTTCAAATGTTCGGACTTGACGTACGCCGAAAGTTGTCTTAACATTCACTCCAAACATTTGCACATTATGGAAAAAATATTTTTGCTGTAATTTTATTTAATCAATTTTAATATCTTTAAAACCTTTATGGTGGTTAATACTTTTGACAAAATCTTTAGTTTTGTCCTTTTAGAAAGTCTGCATCTCTGAATGTTGACTGAAATTTGTATGAACGTCCATATGTGATGTTTTTATAAAATGCGGTTACTAACTTTAATACCATACTTAGGCACTAGGGGGCTCCACGCCCGGCCAAACATTATCCTCTCCATTCAAATAATGGTTATAAGTCTGATTTTTCTGATTGCCTTTCCTGCATAATCTGCATTGCATTTATTCTAAAGTAACGTAAATCTCAAAGGAGAGTAATACTTAAATAAAAGTCCAAGAAGTACTTTCATTTAGAAAATATTTATATTATGCCGAGTGACGTCACTTCCCAACCCAGATTGTGTTCAGATTTCTACAGTTATGAAACAACGCTTCTGTATTTCACATGAAACCGATGAGATCTACCTTGTTAGGTAAGTTTTTGGTTTGCATCCTTATTTGTATCATATTCTGACCAAGCATGTGTTTAGAGCGTAAAAAGGCATATAGCTTGTAACCGACACTTTTTATGTGTACGTTTGTATCACATCGTCCTTCATATCGACCACATGGCGCCATTATCTTATGACTTCTCAATTTTTATTACAAGTTTGACGCAGCCAGAAATATTTTTCTGTGTGGAATGTGCTGCTCTTTTTTTTTCTCTCGATGTTGTAGTTTCCTGGACCACAGTGTCAACATAACTGGTAAGCAGGTAATCAAGAAAGTTTGTGGTCGGTCTGCTTCATTCATAGACTGAGGGCCATAGAAAAAAATCCAGCATGGCCTCAGTCCACATATCTACCGAAAGTCGGTCAGAGTGGTGCTTGCTAGCTAATGAGTAAAAATGATAGAAGGAACTGAGTGCAAATTGTCTTTTTCAGCGTATCAAATGGAAACATTTATGTTTGAGATGTACTTTGCCCCTTTTAAAAAACCAGGTTAAAGAAAATAAATGCATTAATACTTTATACTGCCAAATGTGCAAAGCTTACTGACATTTTCCAACACAACAATGAAAAGAGGCAGCTGGTAAAGGGAGTTAAACAATTTAATCTTCTTTTGTGATCAATGAAGTATTTTTGAATTGAATTATTTTTTGATCCATAGGTGGAATCTAACTAACAGCAGGATCGACAGGACCAGTAAGCACTGAAGTGGAGTAGTTTCTGTAAACTAGTAAATGGTTGTGAAGGAACAAAAAATCTCTATGTTCAGTCTGATCCATAATACCATGTTGTTAACCCTGTGGTTTATCCTGAGCTACTGTCATCTCACAAAACACTGCCTGTCTTTTCCTTCTCTCTGGATCATCTGCTAAAAAATATGCAGCTGGACATATTAATACCACAACATGAATTGATATCACAGTAAAAAGTACTAAGTGATGCTATGCTTTGTGCCAGTTGTAGTTAAATTGTCAATTAGATCTAATGTTTATCTCATTATTTCAAGGTCCTTCAAAGTCTTGTCGATGCTGATGGCTGTGAGCAGGAAGGATCTCCTGTAGCAGTCTGTGTTACAGCCTCTGACTGAAGACACTGTTTTTCTATGATAGTCTCATGAAGAGGATGCTCAGGGTTGGTCATACTCTTCCTTTATGAACATTATTGGCATTTCATACTATTAATAATATACTATTTAAATGTTTGCTGTAATAGATTTGATTAGAGTAATAACTATTTTTTCTGATATGTAATTTCAGGTGACAACGTGAAAGTAAGGCATAAATTCGCCTGGCTGAAGATGTCAAACCTCAAAAGCAGAATCCCAGAACGATCAGGTGTAAAAGGTTTTTCTATGGCAGTAATTAGGATTATTGGCTGCAAAGAGAGTGAGTTCTTTGTGGTTTCCTTCAGTTGGATCTCTTTATGCTGTTTCAATGTTATTAGGAGATTTAAAAACCACCTGCCTTTACTACTGTATTACAGACCACATCAAAATACATGACAGTCAAGTATTAATGGACAGAACTTGCCTTAAATTAAATAAATTATGCTGATGTTTATGCAGCTTTTTTAATTAAATGTTTTTGTTACAGGTGAACTGAGATCTATTCAGATTCTGAGGAAAAGCCACAGATTCAGAGAATCTCCCCCATGACCAGCATCTCCATGTAGCCACAGCCTCCCACGTGTCATCTACCGTCACCATCTTATCCACTCTGATGATCCACCAGCTGCTCTGTGTTCACCTCCATCCATCCATCCATCTTCTTCCGTTTATCCGAGGTCGGGTCGCGGGGGTAGCAGCTTCAGAAGGGAGGCCCAGACTTCCCTCTCCCCTAGCTCTTCCGGGGGAATCCCGAGGCGTTCCCAGGCCAGCTGAGAGACATAGTCCCGCCAGCGTGTCCTGGGTCTTCCCCGGGGCCTCCTCCCGGTGGGATGTGCCCGGAACACCTCACCAGGGAGGCGTCCAGGAGGCATCCTGACCAGATGCCCGAGCCACCTCAACTGGCTCCTCTCGATGTGAGGAGCAGCGGCTCTACTCTGAGTCCCTCCCGGATGACTGAGCTTCTCACCCTATCTCTAAGGGAGAGCCCAGCCACCCTACGGAGAAAACCCATTTCGGCCGCTTGTATCCGCGATCTCGTTCTTTCGGTCATGACCCAAAGCTCATGACCATAGATGAGGGTAGGAACGTAGATCGACCGGTAAATCGAGAGCTTCGCTTTATGGCTCAGCTCTCTCTTCACCACGACGGACAGGTACAGCGCCCGCTTGACGGCAGACGCTGCACCAATCCGCCTGTCGATCTCCCGCTCCCTTCTTCCCTCATTCATGAACAAGATCCTGAGATACTTGAACTCCTCCACCTGGGGCAGGACACCCCCCCTGACCTGGAGAAGGCACTCTACCCTTTTCCGGCTCTAGACCATGGCCTCGGATTTGGAGGCACTGATCCCCATCCCGGCCGCTTCACACTCGACTGCGAACCGCTCCAGCGAGAGCTGCAGATCATGACCTGATGAGGCCAGTAGGACCACATCGTCTGCAAAAAGCAGAGATGAGATCCTAAGGCCACTAAATCGGATCCCCTCAACACCTTGGCTGCGCCTAGAAATTCTGTCCATGAAAGTGATGAACAGAATCGGTGACAAAGGGCATCCCTGGCGGAGTCCAACTCTCACCGGAAACGAGCCCAACTTACTGCCAGCAATGCGGACCAGACTCTTGACACCGGTCATACAGGGACCTGACAGCCCGTATCAAAGGGCCCGGTACCCCATACTCCCGGAGAACCCCCCACAGGGCTCCCCGAGGGACACGGTCGAACGCCTTCTCCAAGTCCACAAAACACATGTAGACTGGTTGGGCGAACTCCCATGCACCCTCCAGGTTCACCTGTGGCCGTTTAATCCAACAGGGCTGAAGACTCTCAGTCTACATTGTCTTCTTTGGCCACTGGGTAATAAATGCTCTGAGTTATTTTACATTCTATTTTACTGATTTTTTTTGTCATTCTTTGCAGACTGGAGCATTCAGTGTAACGTCTTCAAAGCTTTAGAGGAGGTGAAGGAGACGGCCTTGGAAAACCACAGGATGCTGCGAGTCATTCTGATCCGACTTACAGCCACTGATTCTCCTGAAGAGAAGGATTCACTGGATGAGCTCGACCTTCCATCCTCCACCGCAGAAAAATTAAAAGTCCTGAACCAAAAACTGGAGTCAGGAGCTGTTCAGAAATAAATAGTATGTATAATTCTTTGAAAACTTAATTAGCTTTTCTCTTGACATTATTCTTCCCTTCTATCAGGAGCAGTACTGTGTAAATATTGACTTTTAAATTCTTTGTGGTGTTATTTTCTTAGCTGGATCTCTGAGGGACCTGATTGGCTGTCTACAACATTTTATCCAAAATCCTCTCAAACCGCCAAGCAGAGCAGTAGAGCGAACGGGATGGAGAGAGAAGTCTTTCTGCTCACCAGCACTTGGTGACTGAATTTAGTAAGTATAATCTCATGGACCTTTCAGTCTAAAACTATGTGAATTGTTGTATATTATCCTATAGGTGGACTTTGTTGTCCGCGTTTCTTTGTAGCCAATGAAATATTTTGTTTCATAAAACCATGAAACTTTTCTCTATAATACATGTCTCCATTAAAAAAAAAATATATATATATTTTGTTTCTTTTTCAGAGGCTGTACCAAAGAACCAAAGGTCAGATTCAGAACACCAAAACAGTTTTAAGAAGGCTCAACGTTGTCTGGTTTGTTTGTTGGTTTTTTTATTATTATTATTTTGTGCATGTGTCAACGCTCATGAAATCAGTTATGGCGTAAATATCTCTTTTAAAGTCATATTTTTAAGCAGTGGTTGTTTTTTAAATGCACTTTGCCTTGATTTATTATTATTGTGAATGTCTTTTCTGAAAACTCATTTCACTAAAATTGATACCGCGCTATTTCACTTTGTTATAAGCAAGGCTTCATTAATGTCTTTTTGGTACATATGTACTGCATATGTATGAATAAATGTAATTCTTTTTTTAGCATATTTTGTCTTGGGTAATCTTTAATGTTAATACCATAAAATTAATAAATTCTTTGCCAAGTGTATTTAAGTGGTTGTCATTGATTTTCCAATTTGATACAACATTGGATTAATATTCCTAGGAAATGGAAGACAACTGTTCCAAATGAAAACCTTGTGTAACTTGCACAAAATAATCAGAACATATTTTATTTTGGCGGGTCAAGCAGCAGCACACTTTAAGTTCCGGGTTGGGGGTGGACTTGGGTCCTCTTCATGATTGTTGCTGCTGTCGCTGTGGCTGGCTGCGTGTGTTGGCGTTTTCCTAAATCGCTGCAAGAACATTGCTAAATCGACTCAGATTAACACAGCCAAAGCACTACATTCGGTGTGTTATGACAACTACTCGACGGTGAGTTGTTGATCCTATGTCTTTCGTTTTTTTAAAGTAGAAACTTGGTGGCGACACGCCTACTTGTGATTTATGTATTGGCATTTTAAAATGGTTTTGTAGGCTAAAAATCATTCTTTTTCTGTTAATTATGTGGCCGAATTAAAGATATGACCTTAAAGCGTTAAATAAGGCCTTTGATTTTGTCCTTTAGTGGTATTTTTAGTTATTTTTTCATTTGATTTTGTGAACGGCCAACAGAACTCTGCAGTTGGTTGGTTGCTCCGTAGTTGCGCAACAAAACCAGAAACCAATTCAATGTTTATTGAAATAGTATTTAAGTAAATTAAGTTTAATTGACTTTAGTGTCAATTAAACTTGGATAGAACTTCTATATCTTACTTGACTTTACTTTGATATCTCGTCTGACTTTACTTGATCTGTAATATTAATGTGATCCAATGAAGAGCTGAAAGAAATGAAAAAACAACTTCAGAAATTACAGCAGCAAATGTCTCAACTTCTGTCCAGGAAGAATCCAGCTGAATTCAAGTCCATGTCAAGGCAGAACCAATCCTACTCTCCTTCACCTCAGTTAAAAACAAATCCCAAGCCTTGGTATTGTTTTAATTGTGGAGAAGATGGCCATCTTTCCTCCTCCTGCACAAATAAAGCAAACCCCAGTCTCGTTGAGCAGATAAAGAAACTGTTACGCCAAAAGCAGCAAGCATGGGATGCCAAGAATTCAAAATCATTAAACTAGAAACAGCTTCTGTTGTGGGACACACAGAAACTGTGTATATGAACAGTCCCAAAGAACGCAAAATGAAAATACTGCCACGAGGTCTTGTTGGCACAAAGAGCACAGGTCAAGTTCAAATAAAAGGAGATCAGTTCAACTGCCTCCTTGATTCCGGCTCACAGGTTACTACTATCCCCTACTCTTTCTACAATACTTACATCACGGATCATAAAATCAAACCAATAAACAACCTGTTGGAAATAGAAGGAGCAAATGGACAAACAGTGCCTTACCTGGGATACAGTGGGGAGAACAAGTATTTGATACACTGTTGATTTTTCAGGTTTTCCCACTTGCAAAGCATGTAGAAGACTGTAATTTTTATCATAGGTACTCTTCAACTGTGAGTGATGGAATCTAAAACAAAAATCCAGAAAAATACAATGTATAATTTTTAAATAATTAATTTCCATTTTATTGTGTGAAATAAGTATTTCATCATCTATCAACCAGTAAGAATGTTGGCTCTCACAGACATGTTAGTTCTTCTTTAAGAAGCCCTCCTGTTCTCCACTCATTACCTGTATTAATTGCACCTGTTTGAACTCGTTACCTGTATAAAAGACACCTGTCCACACACTCAATCAATCAGATTCCAGCATCTCCACAATGCCCAAGACCAGAGAGCTGTGTAAGGACATCAGGGATAAAATTGTAGACCTGCACAAGGCTGGGATGGGCTACAGGACAATAGGCAAGCAGCTTGGTGAGAAGGCAACAACAGTTGGTGCAATTATTAGAAAATGGAAGAAATACAAAATAACGGAAAATCTCCCTCGGTCTGGGGCGCCATGCAAGATCTCACCTCGTGGAGCATCATTGATCTTGAGGAAGGTGAGGAATGAGCCCAGAACTACACGGCAGGACCTGGTCAATGACCTGAATAGAGCTGGGACCACAGTCTCAAAGAAAACAATCAGTAACACTCTACGCCGTCAAGGATTAAAATCCTGCAGTGCACGCAAGGTGCCCTTCCTCAAGCCAACGCATGTCAAAGCCTGTCTGAGGTTTGCAAATGACCATCTGAATGATCCAGAGGAGGACTGGGAGAAGGTCATGTGGTCTGATGAGACAAAAATAGAACTTTTTGGTTTAAACTCCACTCGTCATGTTTGGAGGAAGAAGAATGATGAGGACAACCCCAAGAACACCATCCCAACCGTGAAGCATGGCGGTGGAAACATCATTCTTTGGGGATGCTTTTCTGCAAAGGAGATAGGACGATTGCACCATATTGTGGGAAGAATGGATGGGGCCATGTATCGTGAGATTTTGGCCAACAATCTCCTTCCCTCAGTAAGAGCACTGAAGATGGGTCGTGGCTGGGTCTTCCAGCATGATAACGACCCAAAACACACAGCCAGGGCAACTAAAGAGTGGCTCCGTAGGAAACATCTTAAGGTCCTGCAGTGGCCTAGCCAGTCTCCAGATCTGAATCCAATAGAAAATCTTTGGAGGGAGCTTAAAGTCCATGTGGCCCAGCGACAACCCCGAAACTGAAGGCTCTGGAGATCTGTATGGAGGAGTGGGCCAAAATCCCTGCTGCAGTGTGTGCAAACCTGGTCAAGAACTACAGGAAACGTCTGATCTCTGTAATTGCAAACAAAGGTTTCTGTACCAAATATTAAGTTTCGTTTTTCTGGTGTATCAAATACTTATTTCACACAATAAAATGGAAATTAATTATTTAAAAATCATACATTGTATTTTTCTGGATTTTTGTTTTAGATTCCATCAGTCACAGTTGAAGAGTACCTATGATAAAAATTACAGTCTTCTACATGCTTTGCAAGTGGGAAAACCTGAAAAATCAACAGTGTATCAAATACTTGTTCTCCCCACTGTATGTAGAGGTCAACATAACCTTCCCGCCTGAATTGTTTGGTTTACCTGTTGAAGTAGACACATTTGCCCTTGTAGTACCTGATATTAAACCATCTCAACATTTGATTCTCATTGGCACCAACACCTTAGATGTTTGCTTATAGCAAACATTTTGATACTCATCCTGACCAGTCATTTCAACCTATGATCTCTGGGTATATAGCAGTGTATAAGATCCTCCAACACCGCTATGCCCAGAGTTTGAATGACTATAGTGCAACTGTCACCCTGCAGTCTAATCAGCCTCAAGTCATTACTGCTGGTCAAACCACAGTTGTAGAAGGATGCTTAGCTGCAAGACTATGGCAAGATGAAAAACAAGTCCTCCTGGAAAAACCTAGTTCCTATGCCCTCCCTGGTGGGCTCATGGTAAAAACCTGCCTCATTGACTTGCCTCTAATCGGCCTTGTCATCCGCCAGTTGTGATAAACAATGAGTCTGACCATGAAATTCACATTCCAGCACGAGCAGTCATAGCGGAAATCAGCACTTTCCAGAGTGTGATTTCACAAGAGCAAAAAGTCCAGAATTCAACCCAGTCTACAGAGTCGCTACAACCATCTCAACCACAATACAACTTTGGAGACTCACCGTTATCTCCAGAATGGAAGCAGCGAATTATCCAAAAACTCAACAGTATTCCTGAGGTGTTTGCAAAGCACGACCTGGACTTTGGCTGGACAGACAAAGTTAAACATCAAATCAAGTTGTCTGATCCCACTCCCTTTAAACAAAGGCCAAGACCAATCCACCCTCAGGATGTTGACGCTGTAAGAAAGCACTTGCAAGAACTTTCTGATTCAGGAGTCATACGTGAATCTGATTCAGCATTTGCTTCTCCAATTGTGGTTGTACGCAAGAAGAACGGCAGTGTACGCCTCTGTATTGACTACAGAAAATTAAATCTCCAAACAATAAAGGACGACTGTGCTCTACCAAAGCTTGAAGACACATTTTCTGCCCTTTCTGGATCAAAGTGGTTCACTGTCTTAGACCTGAAGTCGGGTTATTACCAGATTGAGATGGAGAAAAAGGATAAATCCAAAACTGCTTTTGTTTGTCCATTGGGGTTTTGGGAATTCAACCACATGCCACAAGGGGTCACTAACGCCCCAAGCACATTCCAATGGTTGATGGAAAGATGCATGGGAGAATTAAATTTAAAAGAAGTTTTGGTTTTCATTGATGATTTGATCATCTTTGCACCTACTTTGGAGGAACATGAAGAACGACCGATGAAAGTTCTCAACAAACTTAAAGACTTTGGGTTAAAATTGTCAGTTGAGAAATGTGTATTTTTCCAAACATCTGTGAAATATCTTGGGCATGTAGTGTCCCAGAATGGTGTTGAGACAGATCCCGATAAGATCAAAACACTTACCTCCTGGTCAGTGCCCAAGAACCTGAAAGAATTGAGATCTTTTCTCGGGTTCTCTGGATATTATTGCCGTTTTGTCCAAGGATACTCAGCCATAGTTAAGCCACTACATGACCTGACTGCTGGTTATCCGCCATCCCAGAAGAAACTGAGATCAACAGTAAAACCAGAGAACTATCTGAACCCCAAAGCACCATTTGGAGGACGGTGGACACCAGTGTGCCAGCAGGCTTTTGAAACCATCATTGAGAACCTAACTTCTGCTTCTGTAATGGCATGTGCTGATCCACAAAAGCCCTACATACTCCACACCGATGCCAGTTCCACCGGTCTTGGTGCGGTGTTGTATCAGGAGCAGGATGGAAAGAACAGAGTTGTTTCATATGCCAGCAGAGGTCTCTCGCGAAGTGAGTCCAAATACCCCGCTCATAAATTAGAGTTTCTCGCTCTAAAATGGGCAGTGACGGAAAAATTTAATGATTATCTCTATGGTGCTCAGTTCACAGTTGTCACAGACAGCAATCCACTAACTTACCTGTTGTCCTCAGCAAAACTCGATGCTACCAGTTACAGATGGCTTTCAGCTTTGTCTACTTCACATTCAAGATTATCTACAGAGCTGGAAAGCAGAACATGGATGCTGATGGGTTGTCTCGGCGACCTCATGGTGAGCTGTCTGATGATCCTACCTCCAGGAAGGAACATGAACGAGTCCTGAAATTTGTCCAACAACACCTAAACGAACCAGATTATGTCTCCATCGACCAGCACACCATCGAAGCAGTTTGTGCTTGTCACATGGTGTATAGTGCAGTTGTACATCTTGACCATGCTCTGGTGTTGTCTATGTCCGCCCATGCCAACAGTCTATCTGACAGTTTTACTGATGATGAACAGTTCAGCTCCTCTTTACTTCCTCGATTTTCAGCAGATGACATCGCAGCCAAGCAGCGTGACGACCCTGTTATCCGCCATGTCATAGCTCAGCTTGAACGAGGAGAGTCACCATCACCATTGGTGAGGGAAGAACTTCCTGAACTGCCCCTTCTACTGCGAGAAGTAAACAAAATGGAGCTCCAAAACAACCTTCTCGTTAGGAGGAGACAAGTAGGAAGTGGACCAGCATACCAACTAGTGTTACCTGAGGAGTATTGAGCTGTTGTGCTGCACCAACTGCATAACCAAATGGGCCATATGGGAATTGAAAGAACTCTCGACTTAGTTCGTTCTCGTTTCTACTGGCCTAGAATGTTCATCGATGTTGTCAACAAAGTCAGAACCTGTGAAAGGTGTGTGAGACGTAAATCGTTGC
This sequence comes from Xiphophorus maculatus, assembly GCF_002775205.1. Classification (NCBI taxonomy): domain Eukaryota; kingdom Metazoa; phylum Chordata; class Actinopteri; order Cyprinodontiformes; family Poeciliidae; genus Xiphophorus; species Xiphophorus maculatus. The sequence continues at coordinate 32,268,845 of NC_036460.1, forward strand.
CTGAGCGAGCAGCACCTTTGGTCAACATTAAAACCACTCATCCTTTGGAGTTGGTGTGTATGGATCTCCTCTCTGTGGAACCGGATCGCAGAGTCAAAGACATTCTTGTCATAGCAGATCATTTCACAAAGTATGCCATTGCTGTGCCTACTCCAAACCAAAAAGCCAGGACTGTTGCCAAGTGTTTGTGGGACAATTTCCTTGTGCATTATGGCATTCCGGAAAAGTTGCACAGTGGTCAGGGTTCAGATTTTGAATCACAAACCATTCGAGAGCTCTGCAAAATGGCCAACATCCAAAAAATAAGAACCACTCCATACCATCCAAGAGGAAATCCCGTCGAATGTTTTAATCGAACACTGCTGGACATGCTGGGAACGTTAACTGAAAAGGAAAAAACTCATTCTTTGTAAAATTGCTAGTGCATGCCTACAATTGTACGAAAAATGATGTTACAGGATACTCACCATATGAGCTGATGTTCGGACGCCAACCTTGCCTACCAGTGGACTTAGCCTTTGGACTGCCATTAAGTAAGGATGGATTTACCTCCCACACACAATATGTGCAGAAGTTAAAGTCTCACCTGGAGGAGAGCTACAAACTGGCTAGTAGGATCTCAGCTAAGGTGATGCAGCGTAACAAGACTCGATTCGACCGAAAAGTTACTGCGTCAGAATAGGACATTGGAGACAGAGTTTTGGTGTTGAATGTGCGAATAAGAGGGAAACACAAGCTCACAGATAAGTGGGAGTCGTCTGTGTATATTGTTGTGAAGAAAGCCGGTAATCTTCCTGTGTACACAGTCAGACCAGAAGGCCAGAACAAACCACTAAGAACCCTGCACCGAGACCTTTTATTGCCATGTGGGTACTTACCTGTTCCTGAGGAAGAAATACCTACCAGAGATAAAAAGAAATCTCCTGTGTTTTCTCCAGTATCTGCTGATGATGAAAAGAATCCATCAAAGGATGAACTAATCAATCCACCTCTGCACATTCCATCATCTTTTGAACCTGTCAAATGTACGATTGACATTGACCTACCTCCTGCCGAGCAGTCTGTCCCCTTGACACAATCTCCAGTACCTGTCACTGAAGAAGACAGTGCTGAGGAAGATGAATCCAAACCTGTGGAAAGGGAACCCACCTCTGTTAAAGAGGAACAACTAGCAATGGACAGTGAGGAACCTGAAATTGACTCTGAACAAATCAATCCTGCAAAGGTCTCCAGAGTTGAGCTATAGAACAAAACCTTTGTACATTGGAATAAAGCAAAGGATTATGTGTTCTTGAAACAGAGAGTTCTGGTCAGCATATTGTAACTCTGAGATACTGATTAAAAAACTTAAACAGAATTACTTAAGAAAAAAGTTTCTTTCAAGATTCCTCACATTTTTTGTTCTGATTGTGTCAGCCATCTCCTTCATTATAGCCTTCCTGTAACGCTCTGAAAATAGGGAGATCTTGTTGTTTTCATTTCCTAGGAGCAGCTCTTTGAAGGTGTCCAGAAATGCTCAGAAATTATAGCTGTTCTTACAATGTTAATCATGGTGAAAGCCTTATCATAAATTCAAACTGGTGAATCTCTTCTGGACATTCTCATAGTAGGTCATGACTCAATCCATTGCCGTCACTTAAAGAAAGGACAAAACCAAATAAACAAAAAAAACAATGTGTTCTTAATCCCGCATTTATTTAAGTACCATTTCAAGAATGTCCCTTGATGCACACTCTCAGAATGGTAGACTGGCAGACAAATGTGGTTGTTATAAAGTGCAATATAATTATTTCTTAATACAAGTAGCATAATGACTAGAGCTGAACAAAATTATTCTGATCAAATATTTGTTTGGCAGAGGTTCATACAGCCTGCCACTATTGTTATTCAGAATGCATCATTTAATGAAGTGGTCCCCAACCTTTTTATCAGCGCAGACTGGTCAAGGCTTGTGGTGAACCGTCAGACAAGGCTTCTGCATGTTGGTGTGTCCATTAAAGCGGACACACATTTTACGGACACAATATGTGCCATGTGCGGACACACATGGCACATTTTATAATATTTTGCCCCGATTTTCCCCTTAGGACAATCTTAGAACTCGGAACGTTCTAAGATTAGAACGGTTGCGATAATTTTTACTGATCATCCTGCAGTGTGTGGTGTGTTACATAGAACGCCGGACCGCTTTTAATATTTAATATTTAATTTAATATTTTTTTGCCCTGATATTCCCCTAATGACAATCTGTCAGGTCTAAATACCTATTAGAGACAATTAAACAAATACAGGAAAGACAAGAGAGTTAGATTCTTTTATACTCGCGAGGAGAGCAGACAGAGAGATGTTTCCAGTTACAAATCTCCACCTACTCTGGAAACACATCTCCCGCTCCCTCTATTTTATTGATCTTTAGGAACCTGCCACAAGGGGCGCTGCAACCCTATGGGGTGGGGTCAAAGCATTCATCACATGGTTGCAGCGCTAAATAACATTCACTTCTAGACACATGTTATCTATACTCTAAATCTTTCTTGCTCCAGGCCCGGTGTGAAACAAGACACATTGCATAGCTTCAAAGCAACGGCTTTGTATCACAAAGCAGCACAGAGCAGAGTTTATTGTCAGGCCTGTAAAACTCTGCTGGGAGCAATTAACACCTCTGTCTTGTAGGAAGTCCTGCAGGGCAACAGCTGCTGAGAGTAGCTGTCACCCCTATTTCCCAGGGCAGTCTCAGGATAGAATCAAAGTTATTTAACACACAGAAACATTATCTAAATGTAACTACAAGGCTACATGATACAACAAATATTTGATAATTACTAATAATACAATTTATCCAACAGTTCCCTCCTGTTTATCGAATATTTGGTGTCGTCTAATATCCCTCCAAAAACAGTCACTTCAAATGATTTCCGCTGGGAGTTCATTTTTTTGAAAGCAAACATTTTTACACTCAGGGGTTATACCCAGTCCAAAAATTAGGATCTGGATACCTGTCAGAAGAAGAGTCATCATCAGAGTAGGCTTTGTCAACATCAGATTTTTTCTCTAATAAAGGATACATCTGTGCCATCTGGTCCTCCATGGGTGAAATCGCTGTGGTAATGAGACGGTTGAACAAAGAACGCAGGCACGGAACAAAACAACATCCACACAAAGTCAAAATTGCAGCAAATACTGCAATTGATACTAAGACAGAGGACACAAGGTTTCTATACTTCCCAAAAGCATCCATCCATGCATCCCACATGGAAGTATCCACTCCAGAGTGTTCCTTCATTTTGCCATTAAGGGTGCGAAGCCCTGTAATGGCCTTCGTTAAGCTTCCATCAGCTGCTGTATTGTTTGGTAAAAATGTGCAACATTTTTCTCCAAAAATCATGCACACCCCTCCTTTCTCAGCCAGCAGCATGTCAAGAGCTATGCGGTTCTGAAAAGCCATCAGTGAAGTAGCAGGCAGCTGTTCATACACTGCCTCGAAACCAGCCTGTGTCCAGTTTCCCAGTTTTTGTACATTGTAATGGATGTAATTTATTCCGTCTACGTTTTTGTTAATCGTGCACCACCAACAAATTGTAGATTCAACCCCACCCTGATCAACTAATTTATATTCATCAGGCACTCCACGAGGGACCCCGATGGCATCGATGTATGTCGGATCAGTATCTGTATTTTCCATGTCACTTCACGTTTCTGTAAGTGTTGCCTCTTCTGAAACAAAACACTAGACAAAAAAAGTATTAGATCTTCAGCAGATGTAGGACAGACATATACAGGCAATAACAGAGAAAACTAATGCACAAAACCCCGTTACCACCAGCTTCAAAAGACATGTTTCTAAAGTAATGTTTTGCCAAAATGTTAAACATATGCAGATCTTTCTCTTAAACCAATCTTATAAAATAGAACTAAACAAACAAAACAATAAACAAAAACTTCAAATTTGTTGCAGTTGTACAGTTTACATTTATCATCAAAACAATGAATATCAAAGTGAATTAGACAGTCCAATTTAAATTACTTTTATAGTACAAACTGGATCTTACTAGTTATTTGTCTAAAACATTCAACATGCTTTCCTTAAACAAAAATTCAAAAGAGTTAGACCTGGAGAAATTATAATGTCAATGTATAATTTAACAAATCTAGGCATTTTCAGAATATACCAATTTTACCTAGGTCTTTTGCTTGTCGTTGAATTTAAAGTTCTATTCAGAACCATTTTAAATGGATGTAAATCAAAACAAAAATCAAGTTTAGAAAAATCATTATAATCCCACCTGAGTACTTTTACTGATTAGTGATAACTTTAATCAATAACAGATTCTTCAAAACATTTCTTTAAACATTTTTTGCTCCATTAAATTAATGCTCTGAAAATGGCTAACACAATAATATTTTTAATTTCTATAATTGTTTTCCTAAATTAATTTACCAAAATATGCTTCATTAATCGCTATAATTTTGTTATCTATTGTTTCAAAATCCTTTAGCCCATTGCAGAACATGTTTCAATGGAGAACGACTCAAATCCATTCAAAAGAAACATATATTTCACCAGACCATATCTTTCCTTTCACTTTTTATGTGTAACACGGATCAAACGTTCTTCAAAAATAAAAAATATTATTCAAGTAATATAAAAGATAAACCTATAACAATATTCTCCCCCCAGATGATGCATTACTCGCTAATGCATCATACTTCTACTACTTTAAATAACGATGTTGATAAAACAGGTTTATGATGTTCCCTGAGAAATTCTACCAAATTCAATGCTGCCTTTTTCCCAAAAGGTAAAACTCGTCAAAACAAACAAAACAATTTATGTTATCATGCTTTATCTTCAAGATTACTATTTTCCCAAAACACTTCACATTACAGTTTTAAAGCTCCTTATCACATTTAACTCTTATGATTGTCAAATAATTCATTTTACAAACTCCTCAAAAATTTTCACTAGTGTTTGACAAGGCGTGTTTACCAATTTAGACTCTGTGAAGGTTTCGCATTAACCAGCCAGAGAGACGGTGAAGAAAATTCAAAATATAGTCAACAAAAAATCAAAAAATGATAAATTGGGCCCAAACTAAAATCAACATAACAAAGTACAATGCAGTCGGTAACAGAACAAACTCAAGCACAAACTGACTTAACAAGACATGAGGGGAACTTAGATAATGGCTGATCAGACCATTAACACACACTAAGGGGCAATTAAACACACAAAACCCTAACAAATACTGGTCAGTATATCACTAAATCTACAAATGAAAGAAATTAAAATAAAAACCAAATTTCCCCTCCCCTTTTTGAACGGGTCAAGAGGAAACTGGTAACTCAAAAGAAAGAAATGAATTCGTTATATTTAACAAAATATAGAAGAACTGACACTTATAGCTTAAATAAAAAGTCAGACTAATGAAAACAAATTTAAAGATGGGAGAGACAATGATGTGCCTCACAGCAGCTTGTCCTTTTCTGCTGAACTGCTGTAAGCAGAGGTTACTTCGCACTTAAAATTAGTGGTATGCAAGGAGGCTTCACATGTTAATTAGTTGAATCTAGTGGGGTAGCAGTTACAGCCCAACTCTGTGGCCCCCCTGCGGAGCTGCTGCAAGGGGGGGGGCTGCAAGTCTCCTGATCTACATCATTCACTACAAAAATTCCACCAGATCCTCTTTAATTAACCCATAAGTTATTTCTAACTTAATATTATCCTTCAACAACAAATTTGTACAGTGTAGCAAACTTTTTCTATATTCAATCAATTTCTAGTTAACAAGTGAGTTACTTCTATTGTATTCTGTCTTATTCATCCATAATTCCTGTAGATTTAATAATATTTTATCTATCCTAAAGTTTTGGTCAGTTTAAAAAGACTGATTTTGAAACTATCTAGAATCGGTTGCATACTGCAGTTTGTTGTTATCGGAGCAATGCCTCTTACAGTTAGAGCCTGTTTCTATTTATTTATTAACTTTATTTCCTTATTTCATTTGCAGCCCTCTCTTCTTTCTGTAGGCACTTTTTTGAAATGAAATGACCTTTTGTAATGCATTAAAAGTTCTTAAAAAAAATAAATAAATCCATAAATAGAATCTTTTAATAGGTCTGCACGAGTTACTGGTTTTCCTGTAGAAGTTATCATACCCCTATTTTGCCAGTACTGTGCAAACGTGTGTACTGTTGCAAACGCATATTGACTATCGGTGTAATCGTCACTGCTTTATCTTTCATTAGTTTACAAGCGGTGGTTAGCGCTATCAATGCTGCAGCCTGAGCCGAGTAGTGTGAGGGAAGTTTTTTAGCTTTTAACACTATTTTTTTTTTTAGTCACTACTGCATAACCGGTTTGAGTTTTCCCTTGTACATTTTTCTTTGAGGAACCATCAACAAAAAGTATTTCACCGTGATCTAATGGTAGATCTTTTAAATCATTTCTACTCTTTGCATTTTGTTCTGCCATTTCCTGACAATCATGCTTTGTACCATCATCTGGAAGAGGTAACAAAGTTGCAGGATCTTAAAATCGTGCATCTTTCAATAGTCAGACGAGGTTGCGATAATAATGTGCTCATACAAGTGAGATGCCTCGCAGGCGATAAAAAATCATATTTGTTTGTAATAATAGTGCTGAAACTGCATGTGGTACTTTTAATGTTAACGGATGAAACAGTACAATAGGAGCACTAACTTCTACTGCCATAGAAGCAGCAATCACTGCTCTCACACAGGGAGGCTGGGCACACGCCACACTATCAAGTTTGGAAGAAAAATATGCTATTGGTCTCATTTTATCACCATGTTGCTGAACTAGCACCGAGGTCATATACTGACCTTTGCAATCCACCATCTGGAAAAAATGTTTTTTATAGTCTGGTAAGGCGAGCGCAGCACTTGACACTAGGGCCTGCTTTATTTCACTTAGTGCTGTCTCTGCTGCCTCTGTCCATTCCAAAGAGGAAGACATTTTTAAATTTTTTTTTTTCCATATATTAGTTTGCTTAAAGGAACCACTATTACTGCAGAATTAGGCACCCAGTCTCAACAATAGTTAGTTAACCCTAGAAAAGACATCATCTGTGTTTTGGGGTTTTTTTTTTTTTTTAGTTTATTTAAAACAGAGTTACATGCGGGGAGGTCCACGTTCTATATACCAGAATCGTGGACGCTGCTCCATCTTCCCCTACATTTGGATTTGCTAACTGTATCATAGGATAAAGATTAGTCGTGTGTGGCTGACTATTTGCCTCTTCTGAAGGGCAACATGGGGGAGGGAGAAAAGCCCAGTGGGAGCTGCAATTCCCTGCACCAAAGTTTCTCCCCAGTTCTTAGACCACTTAAAGTTTGCTTTTCGTATTATTTGTTTCTCCCCTTCTGTTTTGTTATTTTGGTATTTGGTAACTTCAGCTACTTCCCCTCCCCCTCCTGCTGCTCGACTGCCTGTTAACCGCTATGTGCCCATCAGTGGTTGGAATCAAAACTAATCCTAGCTACATAAGGCCATCCCTGCATAAAAAGTGTTATTTCTGGTCTTACACTGTCCATAGATAATAAATCCTGTAGATTTAAATTGGACTTCTTCACTCTCTAAACTTTCTGATTCTAGTCATGCTGACTGATCTATGTATTTTTTCTGGGCAATGTCTGGCTATGTGTCCTTCCTTCCCACAACACCAACATCCTAAATAATTTTGTTTGAAATTATTTTGTCTGTAATTATTTTGTCTGTAGTTCCCTCTTCCCATTCTCCCTCTCTGTCCTCTGGGGTTCTGACCTCTACCCCTAAATCTTCCTCTTCCTCTCCTGTCGTGATATAATATTTGCTCCTCATCTGGGAAAAAGGCTCCTGAAACCTTTGTCTGTTCTTTTGAGACCTTTTCTACGTGTATAGCGTGGTTAATGCATCCATCTAAAATCCCAGTTTTCAATCCTACGTAATGTTGATGTATTCTCAGGCTGTATTCATCAAACGATTCTTCCTCCTCTTCTCTTTTTTGTGCTAATTCCAACCAAAATTTTACATCCTCATACCCTTCTTTGCGCATTTTCTTTGGGTTTGACTTTGTTTTTTGCTTTATTTCATCCTGCAGTACTGTTAGTTTCTGTGAGTTTAGACGGCCGTCAAAGTTATAGTTTGTTATCCATTTATCTAAATGTTTTATTTTATGCGGATCCTGATTTTCAACATATTTCCAGTCATTTGATTTTAAACTGGCTGTCGGCTTAATTTTACTTAGACTCTTCCCCATTTTTTTTTGTTTTTTTTACAATTTAGCCCAGTTTGTCCGACTCATAGGGAATCCTATAAACTGGAGATCTTTTCAGTAGGCCAGCAATTAAAAATACCTGTAGTGGTAACCCCCGCTTCAACTCTTTCGAGTGGGGGGTTCTTACCTCTGCATCCAAGACAGGTTTGCTGGTTACAACCCTACTGTTTTTATATGAGATAAAACACCAAGCGGTATTTATATCTCCAATCACACTCACAATCACACGTGTTGTTGCTGCGGAATTTAAGCTCCTGCTCAGCCGGACTCCGCCATCCGTTCCAATTACAATTTTAATGCCTGATTTAAATATTTTTATTATTGATTAAAGTTTATTATTATATATCGAATTGAGGAAATTTTATTATTTTAATTTTTTATCGGCTAATTGATTAAATTTTATTATTTTTATTTTTTATCTTCCAATTTATTAAATTTTACTGCAGGTTAATACTAGGCTCCGTGCGCCTTTTCCACGAAATTTTTACGTAAGGACTTCGGACGCCCTTCACGGATTCAGTTTTATTTTTTACCTGTTAGAGTCTAGAATGTCCAGGGTTTTCTTATTCGCGCAATGACCCGCAGTCATTCGCCACACTTTTAAACAAGAATCTACTCACCCTCTCCTGTCTTCCCGTCAGAGCCGTCAACCGTAAGATCCCAGCAGGCAGGCAGAGCGCCAGCCCTTGAACAGGTTCTGATAAGCTTCCACTAGGAAACTTGCCGTGCGCACGGTCTTTACTGGGGTCCACCATGCCCGCTGGAATCCTTCCGGTATTTTGGCATCCGGCTGCGAAGGACCAAATAATGTCAGGTCTAAATACCTATTAGAGACAATTAAACAAATACAGGAAAGACAAGAGAGTTAGATTCTTTTATACTCGCGAGGAGAGCAGACAGAGAGATGTTTCCAGTTACAAATCTCCACCTACTCTGGAAACACATCTCCCGCTCCCTCTATTTTATTGATCTTTAGGAACCTGCCACAAGGGGCGCTGCAACCCTATGGGGTGGGGTCAAAGCATTCATCACATGGTTGCAGCGCTAAATAACATTCACTTCTAGACACATGTTATCTATACTCTAAATCTTTCTTGCTCCAGGCCCGGTGTGAAACAAGACACATTGCATAGCTTCAAAGCAACGGCTTTGTATCACAAAGCAGCACAGAGCAGAGTTTATTGTCAGGCCTGTAAAACTCTGCTGGGAGCAATTAACACCTCTGTCTTGTAGGAAGTCCTGCAGGGCAACAGCTGCTGAGAGTAGCTGTCACCCCTATTTCCCAGGGCAGTCTCAGGATAGAATCAAAGTTATTTAACACACAGAAACATTATCTAAATGTAACTACAAGGCTACATGATACAACAAATATTTGATAATTACTAATAATACAATTTATCCAACACAATCTTAGAACGTTCCGAGTTCTAAGATTGTCGCTTGTGATAATCGTACGATTATCCTGTCTGTGTGGTGTGTTACGTGGAACGTCGGACTGCTCCCATCTAAAATAGGGCTTATTCAACATGTTTGATTGTCTTGGCCCTTTTATTGCAGCCTGTGGGGTTTTCCCTGACTGGGAGCGAGAACGCAACCTGTTGAATGTGACAGGTAGCCAATCAGAAAGTGTGGTGACGTAAGTGTGTGAGTGAAGAGTGATGCACAGGGTATTCCTTTGGCGAAACAGTTTGAAGGCTTCTTCATTGCCTCATTAGAGAGCTGGTCACCACATATCATGCAGAGCGGGCTTGGAATGTGGGAATCACCTACCTGGAAAAATACATTGTCCTGTCTCTGGGCCTTTTTCCCTTTGCAAAGAAACTTTCCAAAGACATTTGTTTACTCATTACTCATTTTGCTACTTGTGGGCTCAAAGACGTAACCGAGAGAATTCAGTTAAAGGATTTTCAAAATAAAAGCTCCCTCAGACTCACATAATACATAAAACAGAAATATGTAATTATTTCTTATGCGGCCCGGTACCAATTGGTCCACGGACCAGTACCGCTCCACGGCCGGGGGTTGGGACCACTGCTTTATAGTACAAACCACAGGGTGAAAATAGCAATATAAATTATTTTATCATTATATATTATTTTTCCATGATGACCGCACATCACTGTTATAATGATAAGGCTATTCATTCAGTCAGGGCTTGACGCTGACACTAGCTCGCTTAAAATGAGCCCACAAACTATTGCTATTGCTTCTACATTGTCACCCTGTTTGTTTATTCTAAATTCATGTTTGGTATGTTGGGGATTTTACGGGATTTTCTTCTGGAATTGGGATGTTTGTGAGTGGAATCCGTGTGTGGTGTGTTGGTCCTGTGTGTGGCTGGACACACGAACCGATCTGACCTGTTGTACTTTTGTACTTTTGTGTGTGGTCACAGAGGTTTGGAAAATCGGCTGACATTTCTTAAATTGTGCCGTGTGAACCAGACTCACTCCAATCTGGTAGTGATGAGAGACAATGACACCTGAAGTGTGTTGCTTATGCACAGGGTGCTTGGTCACTATGTGGCAAAGCAGTTTGAAGGCTTCATTGCCTCATTAATGATCAGAACACTGGTACCAATTGGTCCATGGACCAGTACCGGTCCGCGACCAGGGATTGGGGACGACTGATTTAATGTATAGTTTTAGGCACATGAGTGTATCTTTTCACTTAATGAGCATTCAGAATTATACTCTAGCTTATGGATGTTTGCAAGAAGTTTATTAATAAATAAATAGATTAAACACCAGTTTTACATTTGACAATTAGTTGTCTAAAATGTAACTTCTTAATTCAGCTGATGGATGCTGAATCCCGCTGCCCCTTTCCCACTTACCTGTCCCCTCCCACCAACCTTCACCTGGAGAGAATAGTAACACAAAAATGACTTACCTAATTTTCTTGGGGAATATTTCATCTGCTTCTTTCTCTTTGGTCAAATAGGGACTTTTTTCTTTGGTGGCTGGTCCTCATTAGCATCCTCTACACCTGTAGCATGTCTTCATTAAAATGGGTCTTCATGTGGCTAAAGTTAGCAAAGCAAGAACAAAAGCACCATGTCACATCAGCCAAGTTCCTAAATAATGCACATAAAGGATAATGTTGACTAACATATTAGCTTTTAATTTGCTAGATAAAAATTGGAGGGAAAAAAATCTATATTGCACTACTTAAACCAGGGGTCTCAAACTCCAGTCCTCGAGGGCCGCAGTCCTGCAACCTTTAGATGTGCCTCTGCTGCACCACACCTGAACAGAATAATTAGGTCATTAAGGCTCTGGAAAACTGATCTACACAAGGAGGAGGTCATTAAGTCATTTCATTCCAGTGTTTTGTATCTGTGGCACATCTAAAAACTGCAGGACTGCGGCCCTCGAGGCCTGGAGTGTGAGACCCCTGACTTAAACAGTCTTAAATAATGTTTCAAATGCAAAGTTCATAAGTGCTTTGTAGACATCTTGCTGTAAAACTTTAGGATCAATTAAATTAAGAAATTTAAGACTAAACAAAATGGCAAACCATTATAATATTACCACATAAAGTTACATAATTTTTTTAATCTATAATACTTTTACAACAAATTTTTTTTATAACAAATTAATGACAGATCATGATTTCTTGGTTAATGTCACGTTGTCATAACAAAGACATTTTGAATAATGTCAGCTTTGCATTAAAAGTGCCATTATTTACCAAATGAGACTTTATGACAACAGTCATAAATATTGATGAAGACTTATTTATGTTCATGACAGGTGCTATGTCTTGTTTATGACAGTGTCTTGTCAGTCTTATGCACACCCCATTACATAAAGTGTTACCAAGTAGTTTTTTTTTTACATTAGCATAATATAGACAAAGACTTGTGCATATTTGTAACGGAAAAGCAGCTTTAGAAAGCTTTCGATAATCGTCTTCCTGCCTTAAGCTCAAGCATTTCCAGTGTTCTCCTTGTCATATGTGTGAGTGCTGGAGCATAGCAATGAGTCTGACCTACATTTTTGAAATTCACCATCCCCCTCTTTCTGCTTCTCCTCCTTCCCTGCCTCCCCCCCACTATCCCTCATCCACCCACCTCCACCTCCATAGCTGTGGAAGTCAGACGACTTTGGGGAGACGTGGGTGTTGATCCAGGAACATGTGAAGACCTACTTTTGGTAAGACAACAGCTGTCTCTGTTCGTGATGTGCAGACCTTTCACAGGAGTGTGAACGTAATGTGAATGGGAGGAGTGTTCTGGGCTCTGTGGTATGTTCTCTGGATTTACAGTGAAAACAAAAGAGGAGATTCTTCCTTCCCGAAAATATCAGTGGAATGGAAGAACATCTTGTTCGAGAATCCAGCTGGGTTCAGTTATGTCTGCACCAGCATCATATGTCATGCTCTCATGGCTGAAAGAGTTGAAGAGGGGTAAATGTGGACAATTAGTTGGCCAGGTTGAACAATGTAAAAGATGACACCAAGACATCTTGTTGCTGTTCTGCTCCTGATTATTCAGATTACAGGGTTGATTGTAATAGACAATCAACCCCCATGTCTTTCTTTTGCATTGTCACAGTTTCACCACCATTTATGTGAATTTTAACCCGTAATCCACTAAATTTATTAGTGATGCACAATTGTCTTTTGACAGGTAAAAAGCCTGTTTATTTGTAGGATTGATTTTAAGATTTCATTGCTTATTTTTTAAATCTTAAAAGGATTGTCTTAGCCTATCTTTGTGATCTAAACATGCATTCTGCAGAAAGAGTACTTGAGTCAAACAGCCAGTTTCTCTTAGATGTTCTGAGATTCAGGTTCAAATTCAGAGGTGGTCAGACTTTTGCAATTTGTGTTCCTAAAGTTTAGGAACATGCAATTTGTGTTCCTAAAGTTTAGGAACACAAATTGCATGGACCGCCAAGACTGTTGAGACTTTTAAATCTTTGCCCATACACTTTTTTTTTTAGCTGTTTAATTTAAACATGGTTTGAGTTTCTTTTATGACAGTTAAGGATTATATTTGTATTTTCTTTTAACCTTATTTTTATATATATTTTTTGTGTTCTTATTATTGTTTTCTTGATTTATTTTATTGAATTGTACAGCACTTGGGTCAACAGCAGTTGTTTTATGTACTATATAAATAAATTAACATTGACATATTGGAATAACATTGTAATTCATCCCCATAAATCAAAATGGGCTAATATTAAGAACCGATATTTATTCCTATCTTGTCGCCATTTGTTTCTGGAGGGAGAGGGAGAGGGTGGGTCATGTGTTAATGGTTTGGCCACCCTCCCCCACTCCCCAAGGGCAGCTCCAAGACGCCCCTCAAAAAAAGTCCATAAATAAATATCAACCAACCCAGGGTGGGCGGAGGGGAGCTGGACATAGGCAAGAGTCCACAGAAAAAAAACCCCAACCAAACCAGGGTGGGCGGAGAGGCGCAGGAAGGAGGGCCAGAGTCCAGGAAGCAGAAAACTCAGTCCATAAATAAAACAAAAACTGTCAGGGCGGGGCCTGTTGAAAACAGCGCAGGAGGCAAACTCATGGTGGCGAGTCCGGAGGCCAGGAATGACGAAGGAAGTGGACCCGTCGTGGCGGATCCGGAGGCCGGGAACGGGGCAGGAAGCCTATCCGTCGTAGCGGATCCGGAGGTCGGGTATGGCCCAGGAAGCGGACCCATCGTAGCGGATCCGGAGGCCGGGAACTGTGCAGGAGGAAACAGCGGAGAGGCGGAGGCGAGCGGCCGGATAGCCGCACGGACTCTCGATGAGGTGGAGGCTGGCGATGAGCAGGAGATCCAGGAGTGCCAGCAGATGGATCCGGAGTGCCGGCAGACTGTCTCGATGATAGCTCTGGTGGCTCAGGCTGGCTATCCGCAGGCAGAACGCAGGAAGACTCTGATACCACACAGGGGAGAGAGCCACTGAGGAGCGATGAAGAGCCACTGAGAGAACAGAGAGGATGAGGCAATGAGGAGTCACTGGGAGGCAACAAGGAGTCACTGGTAGGTGATGCCGGGCTGGCAGCAGATTAGTCTGCAGCAGCTGAAGCCAGGCTGGCAGCGGAGGCTGGATGTGGACTGGCAGCGGGGGCTGGATGCAGGCTGGCAGCGGAGGCTGGCAGCGGAGGCTGGATGCAGGCTGGCAGTGAGAGGTGAAGTGTCTGCAGCAGCAGTGAGAGGCGAAGTGTCTGCAGTAGCGGCAAGAGGCGCTGAGTCTGCAGCAGCGGCAAGGAGCGAAGTGTCCACTGTGGCGGCGAGGGGCAAAGAGTCCGCTGCGGCGGCCATTGAATGTGGTGCTGGTCCCGGAGATGTTGGAGTTGGAGAATGGACTGTCCGGCTTAGGACGCAGAGCTGTCTGGCGTTCCCACTCTGCCTCCTGCTGCAGCTCCACCAAACCCAGCAAACGGAAATGGGCGGACCAGCCCTCCAGCACATAGAGAAGTCAAATTGCGATCCCAAGACTTCTAATGTCGACCACTGTTGAACCTGTGGTCGGGTCCTTCTGTCATAAAGTCTGGTGAAGAGGTGTTGAGATGCTGAAGACCCAGGGTGAAGTGAAAGAATTATGTTTTTAATGATGATATGAATACAAATCCAAAATCCAGGCAGCACAGAATGAGCGGAAGTCTATTGCTCAATGCTGGTAGCAACTGGTAACAGGACAAACATCTGACGCGACAAGACAGCTTGACGCAACAGATTAGACAAGGACCCGACGAGGAACAAGGAACACAGATGGGATTAAATACGCAGAGGGTAATCAGGGAACAAGACACAGCTGGGAATCAAGGGGTAGACAGGACAACATGGAGACTCAATAGACACAGAAACCTAAAATAAACAACGAAAACTCAAATCCTCACAAATGAAAAAAAAAAAACTTTGGATAAAGGATGAGGTAGTTTTAGTTTGCAAAACTGCAATGGAAACACTTTTCGCATCACACAAGTCACATGAGCAACAACCAGTGGTTGCCACTGGTGCAAACCCTGAAGAATAAGACCAGAAGTGGTAGGAGGATGATGGTGTGACATATTTTTTTATGACTTATCATGTGAACGAACTTATTCATGTGCGATTTTAATTGTTTAATAGAAGGGCCACATTTACAAAATTGTGTTTTTTTGACATCAGTGGAATATTGACAAAATTTGCACACATTTGTCATGTAAATCCAGGTAGTGATAGGGATGCAGCAAAGAATTGTGAGGGTATCCGTGGGGTGTTTTTTTGTTTTTTTCAAGGCGTCAAAGGGGAAATTGGATGTTGGTGCATTTTGTGGTGACTTTAATCAGCAAGAGGACTGCTGTAAAATGAATGTGTGGTTTTCTAGTTGGACCACAGATTTTTTTGCAAACTTTCTCCAGGGCCGTTTAAACAGCTACTGGAGTACATTAACATTCTTTTCTCTGACTGTTTGGTTTCTTTAGACATATTATATACTTTCTTTCTAAAGTCAAGCACAGTTGACAGTGTTTTTATTATGTGTGAACCGTGAAGGAGGGAGATTTATTAGTGGAGTTGTGAAACAGGTTTCTCCCTGAAATGCTGTTTGCTTTAATGATCACAGAATCTCCCAGTATGAACTGCAGACTCTCACTAGTAGATCATTTGTTTTTCTCCATGCAACATGACAAACAGAAATGTGAATTCTGGTGATCTGGTGGACTTTGTTTTCTTTAACCCTTTTAGGACTACCATTATAAAAGTCCGCATGAGCATCTTTTTACATTTTTGGATGCTGCAGAGTCATTATTAGGAGCACTCCAATGTTCTTTACATCTATAAAATCCTTATAAGTCCTCCTTTCCAAGTTTGTATGCCATTTATCAATAATAACTGATTAAAAATAGAAAATTTGCAAAACAATAACAAGAACTCCATCCGTTTATAATTTTTTTGACATATTTTTGTAAATATGAAGAGTTTCCTAACTTTATTTACCAAAGTTCCCAATACAAAAAAGTTGCACACAAGCCTTCTAAACCAAACACAATTTATTTGGAGTTTTTTCAAAGCTTCGTTTCAAAGTTACAGCCAATTTTCTAAAAACAATAAAACGAGGGAAAATAAAAAAAATGCTTTTATCAGTGCAATCAGAAAAAAGAAGTGCAGAAGATACATTGCACATTGGACGAGCTCCAAGACTTCGGACGCAGAGTAAAATCTTCTTACTCCGTGTCTTTCCATAATTTTTTTTTTTTGGGTGTTTGCCTTGCAAGAGCAGAGCCAAATAGCACGTGCAGGAAACGGAAATGACTTTTATGAAATCTCACCTGAAGTCATGTGACATTTCATGAAATCTCGTAGTATTTCATTCTGTCAACGTCAGAACAACACAGGAAGTGATTGGCCAGACCCGAGCTGATCTACAAATATAGGGATGGATGCCACATCATGTTTGTGGACCCATCCTTTTTACTATAAATCTGTGAACTCGTCTGCGCGCGCACAGCAACTCGGGGGGGATGTTTAGGGTCGGAAAAGGAAGCGCAATTCTTACAGTTTAATATGCAAAAAAAAAAAATTGCTCTACCTTACGTGGTTCGAATTCTACCGGCATTTGAAAAATATGTATGCATCTCAGATCGCCGGCGATCTGGTAGCCCGAATCGGGTTAAAAACAGGATTTTCATGATTGTAATTGGATCTCATTGGATCCCTCTGCCCTCACTTGTGATCAGACATTAGATATGTTCTTTGAGGAGACCAGATGCCTGCAAAGATTAGAGTGTATCACTTCATTTGATTTCCCGGAGTCCTCCAACCACAGCATCAAATTGAAACAGCTGTGTAGAACGAGAAGTGTCTAGATTTCAATGGGTCCTCTGGAGAGTTCCCAAGGTCAGTGTTTCCCCAACTCTGGTCCTCAAGGCACACTGCCCTGAAGGTTTCAGATGCTTCCCTGCTTAACATATTGGATTCAGATTATTGTAATTCAGCAAAAGCCTGTTAACCAGCCATCAATTGAAATCATATGTGCTGAAGCCTAAAGTATGCAGGGTAGTGTGCCTTGAGGACCATGGTCGAAAAACACTTCCCCAGTAAATCCATCAATCCATCTATTTTCTGTACACCCTTGTCCCTGGTGGGGTCGGGAAGGGTGCTGGTGCCTATCTCCAGCGAACGTTCCGGGCAAGAAGCAGGGTACAACCTGGACAGGTCGCCAGTCTGTCACAGGGCCCCAGTGAATCCAAAAGGAGAGAAATATCTTCCCAGAAAGATGCTCCAGCTTGATTCACCCGATGTTTTCATTAATAATCCTCTGTCCTTTGTCATTTTTAGTTTAGTTCCGTGTTAGTTTGCAACAACACGGAGCTTCAGGTTTTAGTTTTAGAATTACTTACATAATGTGATAGATACTTCCTATTATGACAGTGTCAGTTGAAACGCCGTCACCTCCATGGGACAATGTTGGTGACATCAGGAAGAGAAAAAAAAACAATCTGAGCCGCAGGGCCAGCAAAACTATGAGGAAAAAGTACCACTTACAGTACGTAAAATATGGTAATTATTTGTCTTTGTAAAACAAACCAAACAGATTATTATCCTAGAGTGGTCACAGAGGTGTACTGATCCATACTCCGGTGGTAGGAGGTTGTCCCACAATCGGTGGGTTTCCAGTTCCATTCCCACTCTTTCTGCCTCTGTCATTGTGTCCTTGGAAGACATTCACCCGCCTAGCCTTCTGGTGGTGGTCTCCCCTGTCAGGCTGCCCCAGGACACTGTGGCTACTATCCAATAGCTTGCCCCATCAGTGTGTGAATGTGTGTGTGAATGGGTGAATGACTTTTACCATCACTGATACTCCGCCAATGCAGAACAGAAGCAAAAACTGACTGAAATGTTTTTTGTTTGCAGTCTGTGATAAAATGGAGTCACAGCTGACTCACTGCCCCCCTCCTTCCTCGACCCCCAAATTAGTTTTATGTTCATCTTTGAGCAGCAGGCTGGAGGTAGCAGAAGGCTGCTAATCACTCATGTTTCGCCAGCACTTTTTCATTGCAGCTGCATTTGGTTTTCAGGTCACATATGTTTCTTGGTCAACTTCCTCCCCTGGTAGTTTTCATACCTCTTCCAGTCACTCATGCATTAAAGCATCAACAGAACAGAGAGCCCTTTTTGATGTTTGGGGTGGTTTCCACCTACTTTTGCCAAGAGCCCTTTTGCCTACAGAAAATGGCAAAGTTTTCTACTCAGGTTAAATAAAATATACAGCATAAAAAACATTAGAATTATGGCTGCGTTCTCCAGGGAAACCCTGCTGCCCCACTCCAATAGTTTTCCAGAGACCCCCTCCCAAAAAAACTATTTATATTTATATTTATTAGTAAGCAGAGCTGGGTAGTAGCTAGTTACATTTACTTAATTACATTTACTTGAATAACTTCCTTGAAAAAATTTACTTTTTGGAGTATTTTTACTGCGCTGTAATTTTTCCTTTTACTTGAGTAATTTTATTATGAAGGTGTTGCTACTCTTGAGTAAAATTTCTGGATTATCCACCCACTGTGAATAACTTCACTGAATGACAAACATGTTTTAACCAAAAATTCACCAGACACAGACACACATAGGCCTGTCATGATAACAAATTTTGCTGAGCGATTAATTGTCTCAAAAATTATTGCGATAAACGATAATATTGTTGAAGACCTTTTTACACTGATTTGATGGAAATGACGTAATAATGCATGCGATTTCCTGCCAAAGATGCACTTTATTTTCAAAAAAACACTTAACACTGGAACTGATAAACAAAACAACCAAAAACAAAATAAAATGGATTTTCAGTCTCATTAACAAAAAATGTACTTGAATAAAAACTAAACAACATAAAGCCAAAGTGGAAATAAATACTGCATTCAACCAAAAGAGTGCAGATTATGAAGTGTGTATTATGTTGCCCTTCAGTAATAATCAGATTTAAATAGAGAAAATTGGCAGATCTGACTACCTGATGCAATAATTCACACTACACAGTTTTTTTGCCCCGATTTTCCCCTTATGACAATCTTAGAACGTTGGCCGTTCTAAGATTGTCGCTTGCGATTTCATAACCGATCATCCTGCAGTGTGTTGTGTGTTACGGTAGATTGGGAACGTTAATGCAGCTAGTTGAATGTGACAGGTAGCCAATCAGAAAGCGCGGATTCTCCTCCGTGCTTTCTGATGGGAAATTACGGAGGGGAATCCTAAACAGCTGACACGGCGCAACCTGAAGTCCAACGGACATTGGAGATGATATGTGGAAACAACATTAATGTTTATTCAACATTTTGTGCAAAGAATACAGAAATGACAAGGGGAGGAGTTGGAGTAAAATTGCTGCCTCAGTTGATAAACCCGGTAACTTTTCAGCTGTTCTTCATTAACGTGACATAAATAGGTTATAATGATTTTCATTCAGACAGGACTGACACTAGGGTTGTCACATGCATTGCAGGTAGATTGTAGTAAAGCATTGACTAATGCCTGGTTTTAAAATTAGTTAACTGGACTTGTAGCCATTATTTTGTGCCCATTGTTGGACAACACATGGCATGATCGAACCCGATCGAACCGTTATACCTAGGATTTCTGTTGGCTAATGTGTGGTCTCTCAGGTTTTGAAAATGGGCCGACAATTGGCCGACAACTCTAAGATTATGTCGTGTGCACTGGGCATTACACTAAGGATATGAGGAAGGGAGGGTTCTTAACAGTGTGACACCCCCTGTAATTGGAGCACACCCTAGGTTCCCCTTTTTTGAACAGGGAGACCACCACCTCAGTCTGCCAATCCAGGGGAACTGCCCCCGATGTCCATGCAATATTGCAGAGTCATGTCAGCCAACACAACCCTACAACATCCAGAGCCTTAAGGAACCCAGGACGAATCTCATCCACCCCCAGGGCCCTGCCACCGAAGAGCTTTTTAACCACCTTGTCCCCAGAGATTGGAGAGCCCGACACAGAGTCCCCAGGCTCAGCTTCCTCGATGGAAGGCATGTTGGTGGGATTGCAGAAGTCTTCGAAGTATTCTGCCCACCGGCCCACAACGTCCCGAGTCGAGGTCGGCAGCACGCCATCCCTACTATAAACAGTGTTTGTGCTGCACTGCTTCCCCCTTCTGAGACGCCGGATGGCAGACCAGAATCTCCTCAAAGCTGTGTGGAACTCTTTCTCCATGGCCTCTCCAAACTCCTCCCACAGCCGAGTTTTTGCCTCAGCAACCACCCGAGCCGCATGCCGCTTTGCCTGCCGGTACCCATCAGCTGCTACTGGAGTCCCCTGATAGGACTTCTTCTTTAGCCTGAAAGCATCCCTCATCAAAGGTGTCCACCAACGGGTTCAAGGGTTGCCGCAGCAACAGGCACCGACAACCTTGCGGCCACAGCTCCAATAAGCTGCCTCGACAATGGAAGCACGGAACATGGTCCACTCAGACTCAATGTCCCCCACCTCCCCAAACTTGTTCAAAGTTCTGCCAGAGATGGGAGTTAAAGCTCTGTCTCACAGGGGACTCCGCCAGACGTTCCCAGCAGACCCTCACAACACATTTGGGCTTGCCAGGTCTGACTGGCATCCTCCCCCACCACCGGAGCCAACTCACTACCAGGTAGTGGTCAGTGGACAGCTTCGCACCTCTCTTCACCTGAGAGACATACGGCTGCAGATCCGATGAATCAATGACAAAGTCGATCATCGAACTGTGACCTGGTGCCAAGTGCCCTTATGCCTGAACATGGTGTTTGTTATGGACGATCTGTGACATAGCACAGAAGTCCAAAAACAGAACACCACTTAAATTTATATTGGGGGGACAGTTCCTTCCAACCACACCCTCCAGGTCACACTGTCATTGCCCACATGACTGTTGAAGTCCCCCCGCAGAACAAGGGAGTCCCCAGGAGGGGCACTCTCCAGTACCCTCTCCAAGGACCCCAAGAAGGGTGGGTAATCTGAACTGTCGTTTGGCCCGTAAGCACAAACAACAGTCAGAACCCATCCCCCCTGCTGTAGATGGAGGGAGGGCTACCCTCTCGTTCACCGGGGTATGAGAGGGTACCCTGGTAAAGCCCAACCTCAACGTACGAGCGCCGAGATGGGGAGCAACAATTTGCCCATGATGCCCTCTCATCGTGGGCAACTCTAGAGTGGAGGTATGTCCAGCCCCTCTCAGAACCAGAACCAGAGCCATGCGTCGAGGCGATACCGACTATTTCTATCCGGAAACTTTCAACCTCACACACTAGCTCCAGCTCCTTCCCCACCAGAGAGGTGACATTCCACGTCCTCAGAGCCAGCTTCTGCAATCTAGGATCAGATCGCCTGGGCCCCCTCCCTCGGGGGCATCACACACTGCACTCGACCCTTTTGAACCCTCCCACAGGTGGTGGGCCCATGGGAGGGGGGAGCCATGTCTCCTCTTCGGGCTAAACCCGGCCGGGCTCCATGGGTAAAAGCACAGCCACCACCACAGCCACCACCCATCAGTGTGTTATGGGTGGTGGCCAAGGGAGGGGGCCCTGGCGATCTGATCCTCGGTTGCAGAAGCTTTCTCTGGGGACGTGGAATGTCACCTCTCTGGTGAGGAAGGAGCCAGAGCTAGTGTGTGAGGTTGAAAGGTTCCGGCTAGCCATCGTGCCCCCCCTCCAGGCCTGGCTCCAGAGTGGGGCCCTGGTGGGCCACATCCGGGCGAGGGAACACCAAATCCAAAGTTTTCATCCTTCAGAGGGGTCAGGCTGCGCTTTGTCTGGTCCCTCACCAAGGACCTGTCTGCCTTGGGGGCATAAAGCCCCAGACAGCAAAGCCCCTACGATCATTGGGACAGTCAAACCCCTCCACCATGATCCACCAAGGAGAGGTGGATGGATGGATGGATTTTTTTAGCAGTGCTCCCTAATGACAATGGCTATTTTTTAGAATTTTTAGAACGGGCGACTGACAAGGTCTTCTCAGGCGACCGGGTGCCCGTGGGCTCCGTGTTAGTGACTCCTGCTTTAATTTTTAAAAAATGTTTCTTCTGTTTCTTTTCCATATGGGTTTTTATATGGGGAGTTGGAACTCTTTACTGTACAATGACAACAAAGGAGTTCAGTTTAATTTGCCATTAGCATGGATACCATGGGGAGCAGTTAGGGATGCATAGCACATCTACAGTAACATTGGT
Organism: Xiphophorus maculatus; assembly: GCF_002775205.1. Taxonomy (NCBI): domain Eukaryota; kingdom Metazoa; phylum Chordata; class Actinopteri; order Cyprinodontiformes; family Poeciliidae; genus Xiphophorus; species Xiphophorus maculatus. The sequence continues at coordinate 32,291,268 of NC_036460.1, forward strand.
TTTTGTCACTGGGCCAATATTAACAACCAATATTTATATCGGATATCAATATTGGCCCAAATGTTCATTTTGATGCATCCAGCAATACAAAGAAAAATCAGTTCTCATTTTATACCTTTCTTGAAAATGTACAGTACAGACCAAAAGTTTGGACAGGACAGACCTTCTAATTCAATGGGTTTTCTTTATTTTCATGACTATTTATAAGGCAAGAAATCCCACTTATTAACCTGACAGGGCACACCTATGAAGTGAAAACCATTTCAGGTGACTACCTCTTGAAGCTCATCAAGAAAATGCAGAGTGTGTGCAAAGCAGTAATCACAGCAAAAGGTTGCTACTTTGAAGAAACTAGAATATAAGGGGTATTTTCAGTTGTTTTACACTTTTTTGTTTAGTGCATATTTCCAGATGTGTTATTCATAGTTTTGATGCCTTCAGTGTGAATCTACAATGTCAATAGTCATGAAAACAAAGGAAACTCATTGAATTAGAAGGTGTGTCCAAACTTTTCGTCTGTACTGTACATGAGGTCTCTGAGTTTTTCAGAAAGCTTCCAGTTTCCAAAGTTAGCATGCTCAAAGGATAAGACAGATGCGGATGATTTTACAGTACAGTACTGTACTTCTTTAAGTCTTTCTCTCAAAAGTCTTGCTCTCACACCCTTACACTCTTACTTTGAATGTTTTGACATGTCATAGAAAATATGATTTACTTTTCAAAAGTTTTGTCCGTTCTCCTCCGTAGCGTTGTCCACAACAAAGAGTGTTATTCTTAACACAGTCACAGTACTTTTATGCTGTCATCTGAAACTGGAGGCCCAGTTTCAGAATAAATATGTTTTTTGCTTATTTATTCAAACTGTCATGATGTCATGGCAGTTAAGAGACAGATAATCTGTGGAAAGATTGATCTCCTCTATCTCCTCCGTGAGATATTATTGTTATTTGAAGAAATGCACCAAAAACAACCAATCAGAGCCAAGAGAAGAGTCTTGGAGCTGTCAGTCATCCTCATGTAATTGCTGTTCAGTGTGCTAACGGTGGAGAAACAACTTTACATTACAGGTAAAATGGTTATCCGCCGTCATCAGTGGCCATGCTAACTAACCTAGCATTCATGACAGGCTCAGGTATCAGGAAGAAGCTGTAGCCAACCTCATGGGTACTGGAAGGGGGTGAGCAGGTGCAAGTGAGGGCGAAGACCGCATCCTGACTTTGATTGGTTGTTGCTAGTTAGCACTGTAAGAAGGCAGAGGAGTTCAATTTTTTCATATATTATCTGTTATAACAGATAATATGTAAAAAAAAAAAAAAAAAAAAAAATTAAGTTACATAATGCTGGTTTTAGGTTGGTTAAACCTTAACAGTTTTGTTCACCAGCTGTGCATAAATTAAAAATATCACATTTTACTGAAATTTGGAATGTAATTTCTTTTTGCTGATGCGTTCTAAAAATATTGCTTTGAGATTATTGAAAATCTGCCAGGAAGCCATTAATATGCAGGTTGACTCAGGTGAACATAAAAACAACCAAAAGATGGGAGGACACTCTGAGTGTTCACCCAGGGATTAGTCCAGAGGAAGGAGCATATAGAGTCCAGATAGCGTCAGCAAGTTGAACTGGGAGCTTTGAAGGGAGGCCAGAGAGGCAGAGCCCAGGCAACACACTGGTCCCTCTGTTCAGCTCTCCAAGCTGCGGGGGGAAACAGCCTGCTCTGGAAAGCTGCTGATAGGATGCAGCAAACCACCTCCATTCATGCGAGCCGAGCGGCTGTACCATGCTACTCCAGTCTGGTGGCTACAAATAGCTCCACATACAGCCATGTGTTCTTGGTTGGAAAATGGCAAATCAACTTTTTTCTTCAGAAGATTTTCTAGACTGCAAATGTCAACAACAATACAAAAAAGAATCAGAGGTCCAGATTCTTGGTGTGGTTTGGCAGTGTTTTAAGACAGAATTTAGTTTCTAATTTAACACATTTGAAATACTAATGCATTCAGCAAGAATATCCTAACTGTTTGGAAAAGAAAAAAAACAACAAGCATATCAGAGCACAAATAACAGAATATTTAGACATGACTTTGAGCATTTTAAACCAGCAGCTGGGTGCTCCTAGCCAGAAGGATAGCAACATTGTTTAATTTGTGTCTGACAGTGTGACCACTTCAGTCCAGGACTCACCAGAGAAACAGAGCAGCCTCACAGGAGCATGACCACATTCTGACCCAGAACACTCTTAAAACTGGAGAGGACACAAAATTAAAATGACACAAGAGCTTATACTGCTGGGAGAGATTGACGGTTTATTAACATGTTTAGTTTATTGAACCATCTTCCAGAAACATGTCCTTTGATGTGGTGGTACTCTACAGAACAATTTGTGCTGCAGCCAATCTGCTCTTTGAGCAGCTCAAACCTATTATGTGGGCTTTACTGTCAATATTGTGCAGATTCTGTCTTGCTGCTGTATTTTGATGTGAAAGAAAGTCATGAGAAGATGGGGATGAGTCTACTGGCCAGTCACTAGAATTTGATTTTCTTTTACCTGATTGATTCTGAAAATGAAAAGATGTTGCATGTTTGAACAACTATTCCTTCTGGCTTTTGATGAAGTGCATTTGGAATAATCTTTCCCCTTACTTTTTTAATGACGAGAAACCATTGCAACAAGATTATTATTTTATTTTTTTTTACAATTGGGAATAATCTTGTCACACTAATCAATTAATCAAATAATCACAAGGAAAATTAAAATGTGCTCGATAATTCTGATGATTAATATTTTTTGATGAGCAATTTTAATTAAAGTATCTTCCAGTTACTGTGTTTAGTGTTCTTATCTAAATCTATGTGTATCAGTCTTTTAGAGAGTGAACTTGCATTATTATGCCATTATCTATATATTACTTGAAAATTGCCTCAAAATAATATTTTTGTTAATGGCAATAATTTTGGGACAATTTATTGTCTATCAAAATGTATTATTGTGACGGTCCTCACTGGGAGTAGTTGATGGGCATCTCAAAAGCTCACATTATACCTGAACTCTGACCCCAAATTCCAGAGGCGGTGAAAAGGTTTCATGGATGCAGAGAGAATGAAGAAGATGAACGTATCTCATCCATCATTTAAATTGGACAACAAACATATCTCTGACTCTGACTTTGTAACAAAGAGGTTTATAGAGGGGCAGCAAAAGCAAATGAGGTGGCTTAGCAGAGCTGTTAACAACAGATGATGTCATTCATTGCATGTTACTGTGGAACAAACCCGATTCCAGAGGAATGTAGCAGGGGGCATATTGGCTTATTTTAGGAGGGGGAAGGGATAGGGGCAGGTTAAACTAGCTTTTACTTGAGTATAAATACATAAACAAACCTTTATGTAACCTTTCAAATAAAATAACCGTTTGTTAGTACAAAATAAACAATAAGCATGTAAACAGTAACATGTATAAAAAATGCAGTAATTATACCCAAATTTGCATTAACATTAGCTCATATGTTGCAGGATTCTAAGAATGTATTGTTTCCTATCTCTGAAGTCTATTTTTAAAAATGTAAAATCAATCTACTCAAGAGTAGCAATAATAATATTCCTTTAGTACAGTGGTTCTTAACCTTTTTTGAGGTACCGAACCCATCAGTTTCATATGCGCATTCACCGAACCCTTCTTTAGTGATAAATAAAATTATTTTTTTCCAAATTCAAGACATAGGTATATGTTTTTTTGCTGGTGCACAAAATGAGCCGTGCATGAACGTCACCTTTGCTCAAAGAACAAAACCATGAACTCACAGCAAGTTACAGTATGACTTCATTCTGGCCCCCAAAAAATATTTTGGCCCCATAAAAGAATTTCAGCCCCCAAAATATGTTTTTACTATTTTACTAATTAAAAATAAATTTGGATTTTTTCAAAGAATTAAACATTTTTTAATAACTTATTTTTTTTATTTATTTTAAATTTAATTTGTTTTTTGTCGTTTTGAATCCACAAAATACTTTTTTGGGGCCAGAATAAAGTATTGCACAAATGACATACCTGCAAATCAGTGTCACTTCTGCTGTTGTCTTTGGGAGACCAGTTCAGATAGGCGTGGCTTCACTTTGGCAAGTGCATCTTCAGAGCAAAGTCTGTTCATTTTCTTCTTTTTTTGCACGACATATTTAGTATGGATTAAAATATTAAGAAAGAAACCATGCAACGTACAACTACGACAGCCGCTGATACTGCGTGCACTAAATTCCCCGCAGCACTGATTGGCTGAGCAATGTAACATGATCCTCTGCAGCAAGTGATGGCCAAGCGGGGCGTGTCATCACGACTGTACACAAGTGTGTCTTTACCTCCACGGCAGAGGCTCCGCTGAACCCCTGAGACCGACTCATCGAACCCCTGGGGTTCGATCGAACCCAGGTTAAGAACCACTGCTTTAGTAAAATAAAAAAGTACAGTGCAGTAAAACTGCTCTTATAAGTACCATTTTCCCCAAAAAAAGTTACTCAAGTAAATGTAACCAGTACTACCCACTTTTGAACATACTGTAGATAACAACAATACTAGTAGCCGGTACTTGTTAATAAGCTTAACGTGATATATTGGCATTAGTCATCATTTAGTCATCATTTAACTAACTTTACCTGCATTAAACAACATTACTCGACTCACTCTGTTAGCTTGGGGGAAACAGAAAGTTGGTAACTCTGAGGTAAAAAAACAAACAGCTTCCAGTAAAGGGGGGGCAGTTGTGTGGGCAGTTGTGAGACTGTCATACAACAAGTCTTCAAAGTTCCCCTCAAACTTACTGCTTCTTCCAGGTCAGGCATCACCATCTATAACTCTGAAGATACTTAATGATATAAATTATGGCATTTAATTTACCTTTTGGAATAAAGTACATTTGAACTGAATCAATAAATATTGCTACGACATAAAATGTGTTCTGAACTTCAACTGCATCTAGATAATTTTAAAGTGCAATATTAATGACTATTTCTATAGTGAAATTTAAAGTATGCATGAAAAATTCTCTAATTTTAAACTTCTGTTCTTGAATTGGAGAAACACTCAAGAATTCCAAAGTGCTTGTACTATAAGAGGGATTATTTGTTTGGAAACACAGATTATTTGTTTGTTGCAACTTGACTTGTATATCCAACAAGTCAAGTTGCAGACACATGTGCAACTTGACATGAAGCCTAGGCGCAAATTCAAACTGGAAGACTCTTTATAGCCCCACCTGCATCATCCAATTGGCGCGTCCCGCTCATCGCCGCCGACCTATCAATGCTGGACCAAGCCATGTCACGTCCAATCACCGACCAAGGCCCAGTTGATAAGGACCTCCATCCATGGCATCTTCCGCTTTCCAGCTGCGCTCAACCCTCCTCCACCCCTTCTCCACCTCCACTCTTCAGGCTCGCATCCTTCACCAACCTCCACCACCAGTGTCGGGCCCCGGGGGATGACATTCCTAACCTACATCAGGAATGCTCATCCGAGCTTATTGCAATTCACAGCTCGATGTCCTCAGCCGGGGCCCGAGCGCCAAAGAACTTTAAATTCATGCATGTCAATAAACCTTTTTAATTGCTGTTTTTTCCGTCTGAGTCTCTCCAGATTGAATTGTCAGCGTACGACAACTGTTTATCACAATGATAAAATAAGTTATTCTACCAAATTGACATTATTGAATGATATGTGTCTTAATGGCCCATAAGTATTAAAGGCCGTTGAGTTGATAATGAAAAAAATGGCCCAACCATCTCTGACATTGGTTACTAGCGATATTAAAGTAATTTGTTCACAGTAAGGTCATCAGCTCTCAATGAGAAGAGAGGTGACCTGTGCCTCCAGGGAATTGTATATTATTGTATTAGCCTAAATGTAAATAGTTTAAATAGTTAGAATAATGTGTTCTTGTCTGCGTTCTGAATGCGACACGCACTTTAGAGTAGATGATGAGGCAACATGACGTCGACTGATAATCTCTTTATAAAGTATCTATGCAAACAATAAATTCTATTCTATTCTAAATGCGAAATCAAAATGGTTTTTATGTCCAGTCTTGCTGTCAGATTTAATTTTGTATATATATGTAGCTGAGATTTTCACCGTAATCATAACACAGGTAAGATCCCCCTCAGGTATTATGAAGGGGTAAGGAGAGCATAATCCTATGCTCAACAGAAAATGAATAAATAAAAATTTCAGGCTTTCAAAAGGAAAAACAAAAAAAAATTCAGAAAAGTTTAGTTTGGAGAACATAAAAGCTGATTTGGATTTATTTCTTATCTCTTTCGTCCCCCTGTTCCTTCACCTGTCTGTCTCAATTCTTCTTGTTCTCCTCCTCCGTCTCAGGGGTGTGGAGCCCTACGACCCCTCCACCACAGTGCTGGTCCAGAGACATGAGCCACAAGGCGTCTCCACCATACTAAGTAGCACCGATTTCTTCCAGAGCGAACAGAACCGGAAAGTGATCCTGGAGCAGGTGGACAGCTTCCAGCTGAGAGACAAGTACATGTTCGCTACAACCACACGGGTAAGTGGGAGGAGCCTAGCGCCCCGCCCACAAAACTCTGACATGCCTCCGTCATGTTTCCATTAACTGTCAGGCAATCTGAGAGGTAATTTAAAAAGATCTTTTACATCAAAGACTGTCAGTGTGTCGCTAGAAAAAAAATTCCAAGTGCTAAAATTGAAAAATATGAAAGGCGAGAATGGACATTTTCCGCATATTGATTTTCCCAGGGATTTTCTTGAGATAAGTTGTCCTTCAGATGCATGCCTTTGTGGATGGAATCAGGTTTAACACACACACAAGCACCCACACCAATCTGGTGATCTTGAGAAAATCATATGCAGAGAACATCCAATCTTTTTTTAATGTCACTGAATATTACTGTTTGCTGTGAGCTCTGAGAGATACTGTCTGTTTGTGTCCTGCTTACTGTAGACATAAGATTCACTTCTACATGGCTTTAGCTTGGACAACTTTGGTATTTCCATATTATCTGATACACTGTGATATGTATCTCATGTATTTCAGCCACAAAAAATGTAGAGTTCTGTAATAACGTATTTTCTTTCACATTTCTACTGAAAGTCTGTGAAACGGCTTTCAGTGGAAAAAGCACCAATATGTCAGTTTTCTCAGCTGCTCTTAAATGATTTTAGACCAGAACCTGATATGTTGCTTTCTGAGATCTTTCTATTGTTTTGACAAAAAGAAAAATTAAATGTGTGTGTATATACTGTATATATATACAGTCATATGAAAAAGTTTGGGCACCCCTATTAATCTTAATTATATTTATCTCTAAATATTTGCATGTATGTAACAGCTATTTCAGTTTGATACAACAAATAACTTATAGACACAGTAATATTTCAGTATTGAAATGAGGTTTATTAGACTAAAAGTAAATGTGCAGTACACATTAAAACAAAATTTGACAGGTGCAAAAAAATATGGGCACCTCAGCAGGAAAGAGACATTAATATTTAGTAGATCCTCCTTTTGCAAAAATAACAGCCTCTAGTCGCTTCTTGTAGCTTTTAATGAGTTCCTGGATCCTGGATGAAGGGATTTTTGACTATTCCTCTTTGCAAAACAATTCCAGTTCAGTTGAGTTTGATGGTTGCCGAGAATGGACAGCCTGCTTCAAATCATCCCACAGATGTTCAATGATATTCAGTTCTGGGAACTGGGATGGCCATTCCAGAACATTGTAATTGTTCCTCTGCATGAATGCCTGAGTAGATTTGGAGCGGTGTTTTGGATCATTGTCTTGCTGAAATATCCATGACCGGCGTAACTTCAACTTCGTAACTGATTCTTGAACATTATTCGCAAGAATCTGCTGATATTGTGTGGAATCCATGCGACCCTCAACTTTAACAAGATTCCCAGTTCCGGTGTTGGCCACGCAGCCCCAAAGCATGATGGAACGAACCTCCACCAAATCTTACAGTGGGTAGCAAGTGTTTTTCTTGGAATGTGGTGTGCTTGCAGAAAAGGCTTCTGTCGTATCACTCTCCCAAACAGCTTCTCCTTATGCAAAGTGCGCTGAATTGTTAAACGATGCACAGTGACACCATCTGCAGCAAGATGCTGCTGCAGGTCTTTGGAGGTAGTCTGTGGGTTGTCCTTCACTGTTCTCACCATTCTTCTTCTCTGCCTTTCTGATATTTTTCTTGGCCTGCCACTTCTGGGTTTAACAAGAACTGTCCCTGTGGTCTTCCATTTCCTTACTATGTTCCTCACAGTGGAAACTGACAGTTTAAATCTCTGAGATAACTTTTTGTATCCTTCTCCTGAACAATTATGTTGAACAATCTTTGTTTTCAGATCATTTGATAGTTGTTTTGAGGTCCCCATGATGCCACTCTTCAGAGGGGAGTCAGATTGGAGAACAACTTGCAACTGGCCACCTTAAATACCTTTTCTCATGATTGGCTGCACCTGGCTATGAAGTTCAAAGCTTTATGAGGTTACCAAACTAATTTTGTGTTTCAGTAAGCCAGTGAAAAGTAGTTAGGAGTATTCAAATCAATAAAATGATTAAGGTGCCCATATTTTTGCACCTGTCAAATTTTGTTTTAATGTGTACTGCACATTTACTTTTAGTCTAATAAACCTCATTTCAATACTGAAATATTACTGTCTATAAGTTATTGGTTGTATCAAACTGAAATAGCTGTTGCATACATGCAAATATTTAGAGATAAATATAATTAAGATTAATAGGGGTGCCCAAACTTTTTCATATGACTGTATATATATAGAGAGTTAGGGTTTTATATATATATATGTTGGGTCTTTTTCCTATATACCTAATAAGGTGGCCGATCAATGTGCATTGTTAACAACAGCGTAGACATTCAATCTTCCTTTATTTTGACATCATTGACTGGCTGACCTTGTCGATTACTTGGTTAATGGACAAGATCTTGGTTAGATCGGACTGGATTGCATCAATCCTGCCCGGCCCTTCTATCCAGCACCGGTGTCTTTCTTGTCTTCATTGGTCATCAGCTGCAGAGAAAACAGTTCTTTTTATCCCTTCTCTTTGACATGATTGGAATAATGGAATCCTACTGGTGCCTCTGGCAAACCCAAGATGCTTTAGCTAATTGAAGAGCCAGTAAGAGAGACATTTGTCTCTCAGGAATTGACTGCTAATTGAACCTGGAACATCTCTGCCTTTGTTCTCATGATGGAGGAACATTGAAGATAACTGGCTGTAATGGAAGTCCTGATGACACTCAGCGGTCTGGCCCTCTGTAGCAATCTGCAGATTGTTTGCAAAGACAAACAGATCAAGAGCAAACAGGAAGTGGTGATTGGAGTAGAATTTATTCCCCCCTTCAAAGCTCTGCATGCTTTTATAGAGGCTTCTAAAACATGGCCTTACTGTCAGATTGTTGTGTACAGCTATGTGACTACATTGGCGGTCGTACCCAGGCAGAGGAAGTAGAAGCACTGTGTGTTTCCTAACAAACAGTTGTAGCAATATTCTAGTAGGCAAACTGTCATCAACTTTGATCAACCCACCTCTGCGTTTCCCCCAGAAAACTTAATAAGCCTCTGGTGATCAGAGCGCCATGACGGTCCACCAGGGCCAACCGTGTTTTTGTATTTAAAAATGTTAAGTTGACAGAAAATGTAAAAATATATACTTTGAACTTACTATCATGTATGAGTCTGAACAAGTTTTCTTAGTAGTTATTACATGACAGTAATTATTCTTTCTCATGTCAGATGAAATGAAAAGCAAAATAAAAAGTTAAATTAACCAACAAAGGAATAAAAAACACAGCTTCTCAAAACGGGTATTTGAGCATTTACAAACAGGTTGGATATAACTGTACACGTCTATTCAGCAAGGCGCACGGCAGGTTCCAGAAAATCATGAGTCCAACAACCCCTCTGACCAGTCTAAGTCCTTAGTAAAGTTAATGAAAGGACTCCATGTCCTCCCAAAAATATATTGCAACTTTATAAAATAATATGGATTTCCATTTCTCCCAAAGAGTTGAAAGCCCTTATATGAGAGACTGCTGGTGTAAATTGATGCAGATTTGTTTAGAGCTCAAAAGGATCCCTGATGCTAAAACTTTGCAGCAAGAGCAGACAGCAGTTAGAGACGGCAGTTGGACTGAGACATTTCCAGGTGGGAACCCAACTACCTTTACAATAAAGCTCAACTACACAAGGGAAAGGTAGTCATTTTTTTTTAGCCATACACAATATATTGGTACTAGCATTGGTATCAATCTGATAAATAAAAACTTAAAGTTTTATTGCAATATTTTGTGGTATTATTGTGATAACACTAAAAGTGATGATAAGAACTATTTATTACTGTTCCATATATTTTTTAGGTAACTGTCTTGCTCTCACTGCATGACACAGCAATGATAACTCCAGAAACACAAACACTGCTCTTGACAAACATTCTCATTTGTAATGTGTTTAAGGATAGCAGCCACATAAAGAAATGTAATTTTAGTTCATTGATGTACTAAACTGCTGTCATTGAACAAACAGTGGAGGAAATAGTAAAACTCACTATCTCAACAATGCAGGCATCATTAACTGGAATTTATCATTGCAATGATGATTAAAAATTCTTATCATAAGAAATTTATCACGATAAATAAACAATACAATAAATGCCCACCCTTAAACAATATAGATGTTGTTGCCAATAGAGAATAGAATAAAACTTAATTCATTGCCAACTTGAAAATTATTATGTCGTGCATGAGCATATGTCTGAACTGTCATTGAATAACACGTCTCTTTCTGGTTGCGGAACGAAATTCCAGCCCAAAATTTTCATATTGGAGCATACTTGGTGGTTTCAAAATGGAGGCCAAAATCCAGCACCTTTGTCTTATTTTATTAAACTCTTTAAAAAATAATTATTGAATCTGAATTGTAGCAAATTAGTCAGGTTCTTATGAAAATGTATTTTTCTCTTGCCACACCACTACAATATATCAGCTTTTAATAGACGAAATTCAGTTTCTAAAATATCAGTAGATAACTTGGGTTTAGAAGTTGCGCTCTCTTTTTTTCAGTGAAAGGAAGATTTTTGGATTTGTGTTGGGTGATTTAGTTGAAAGTTCCTGATATCAGCCCCTGTATGGAGGAGTCTCTTTCTGTCTCTTTCTCTGTCTCTATGACCTTCCCAGAGATTGCTGAGCAGCCATAACTCATCATCTGTTCAGCTCTGGGTCTCCTACAACCGCCAGCCGATGAAAGCTGCCCAGTTCATGACCCGGCATCCAATCACAGTGAGTTTTAAAATGAACAGGGTTGCTCCTGTTTCTAAAAAATCAGACAGAGATGCAACTATGGGACAATTGTTGCAGGTATAGATCAAGTTCAGCTTAAACATCACTGTGTTGGTGTGCTAGGCAGTGATGTTCACTGTGCTTTGAGTGTGTGTGTGAGATGTGACTCTGTGGTCTGAACTCTAAGTGACCTGCTGCTTCCCTCGCCCTTCCAACAGGAGTACTACATTGCAGATGCATCAGAGGACCAGGTGTTTGTTTGTGTGAACCACACAAACAATGCCACACACCTGTACATCTCAGACACACAGGGCCTGTCCTTCTCTCTGTCACTTGAGAATGTGCTGTACTACAGTCCTGGGGGCTCAGGCAGCAACACACTTATCCGGTACTGCAAACACACACACACACACACGCACGCACACACACACACACACACACACACACACACACACATACTGGTTTTGGTGGATTAGAGGGACACTTTTTTCAAACCAGTTTTTTGCAACACTAAACAGTCACCCCTTTCCACTTGTGCTAGGAAGACCTACTAAGTTGTCAAAAATCTTGTTTGAGTTACACAACATAGATCTCACTTGAAAATTTAGATACACACATCAGAACTCAAAATACAAGAACCTGACCCAATGCTGTATTAAAAGGACAAACGATAATGAGGTGCTTGGCTCCGCCCATGACACCAACAGTAATTGTCAGGGCCAACTTTATTTATCAGGACCACGGCATACACAAACATGAAATGTATTTGTATTAAGTCCAAACATGGAAATATGGAATATAACTACGCAGAAAGTGGACTGCATTTACAGCACCTTCTGCTCTAAGAACTAGAGCAACAATTCTATTTGTGAACATAAAGGAAAATCTGTGAATGCCAAAATTAAATGAATTACAGGTCTATTGTTAAATCAAAAAGATAAAACAAATTGTGTGAACAAGATGAACTTACTCATAGTATCAGTAGAAATACTGGATTAATTTATTGAAAGTACTTTCAATGTTACACCCTGATTTCTCACAAAATCTCTTATGTTTTGGATATCACAACTAGCTAGAGCAGGATCCTCAGCCTTTTTGCATTGCTGGCATTCTATCATAGTGGCCAGTTGTCCTTTCTTGATGTGTTAACCAAAGTGCCTCATGACTGCAGCAACCTCTACGGGAGACCATGGATGCTTTTTTGCTCTCCTAGCACTTTCCAGAGATGCTAGAAAAAAGACAAATAATTCATTATTAAAAACCAACTCCAATTGTTAATTTTTCTTTGTTATAAATTATGTAATGCCTGTTTATTCCCCTTTTCAAATGAGCATTCATAAAGAACTTACATTAGTGGGACAAGCTACAGAAATGAGCATGTAGGTTGCACCGATGAAAATTAATTTCTGCAAATGCCAAACAGCTTATACTGCTGTTAACACTTGGTATGGTTGCTTGGTATGTATGACTGATTATTTGACTGAATTCTGGAAAAACAAATATTTTTCATAATCTAAAATTGCATTTGTTTGACAAACAGGCCTCAGCAGCTGGTGAAGAACCATCCAAAGCCAAAAGACTTGTTCTTCCTTCTCATGCTGGTTCCTAGTCTTTTTTCCAGTGAAAGAGATCCCACTCAGAACCATCTCACTGATTCCGCCAAAATACATTTCTGTACAGGTGCAGCATCAGCAAAGGCCCATTGATTGATATCTCTGATTTCCTTAAACCAGAGATTAACCAAATTTAACATCTTAAATTTGGTGAATATCTTAAAATTAACCAAATTTAAAGATATATTCCAATTACTTTGCTTATTACAGTTTTGTGGTGCTTTGCTACTTTGAAAAAATATAACTATGTGAATGTATTTCAGATTAAGATTGGCATAGAGAAAGTAGTATAAACAGTCCCATTACTCATCACTAAATTAGATTTTCTAGCATCTGAACATTGACTATGTGAAAGTTTATCATTTTAATACAAGGTACAGTTTTATATGGTATGTGCATGGTAATTTAAGCCAGATGACATATTGGATCATGTCTGCTCAAAATATTATGCATAAAGAAGAAAATGGTCATCCTATTGCCTTTCAGTGGCGTGGATCATTACTTTTGACCATGCTTCAGTTGTGCTTTTGAGCTTAAGTAGATTGGTGTTTCTTGACTTGTGTAGGTGTGGTGACTTACCAGAATTTTTATTTGTGTTCATTTTCTGCGGGGCTCTATGTCCTTCCGTTTTAGTTTTCTGTTGAGTTCTTTCCCCTTACCATCTCTGTGTTTACTTTGTGCTGAAAAGAAGAACATATAAAAAAATAATGGTCTGGATGAGCATTTATTTGTTGTAGGTAGGTTCCTTAAACTGTGAAGTCCAAAACACTCCTTTATGGGGTTAATCAACTGAAAAGTAAAGAACACTCGCTTAATGTACAGTAAGTCTGTTCCCAATGTAGAAAACAGTCCTCCTAATTCCTGCACATTACATGTTGAATATTACACAGGACCTGTGTGTCTGTGCACTTCTACATGTAACTTTCATTCTTTTGTACTTGCAATTTCAAAACTCAGTCCTCCTGATATCACCACCTTACATGATGACTATTACACAAGACCTGTGCGTTTGAACAGTAGTTAATATAATTTTAATGACTTCATTTTAGAAAATAAGTTGGTCGTTGGAGACCAATAGTACCTCTGGAGGGTTGGTTAAACAGGATCTGCATGCATCCAGGTCACCAGCCTGATATAGTTCATTTTTGAAAATCTGAAATGTAAAGACCACTCACTAATTGTGAGTTTGTTCCCAATGTAGAAAACAGTCCTCCTTATTCCGGGACCTTACATTTGAGTATTACACAGGACCTGTGTGTATGGGCGTTTCTACATGTCACTTTCATTCTTATGTACTTGTAATTTCAAACCTCTGTCCTCCCTTTTTAGGCAGCTTACATATCAAGTATTACACAAGACCTATGTGTTTGAACAGCACTTAATATCGTTTCAATTACTTTATTTTAGAAAATAAGTTGGTCGTTGGAGACCAAAATTACCTCTGCAGGGTTGGTTGAACAGGTTCTGCATGCATCTACCTCACCAGCCTGACACAGCTCCTCTTTGGAAATCTGAAAAGTAAAGAACACTCACTGAATGTGAGTTTGTTCCCAATGTAGAAAACAGTCCTCACTATTCCAGCACATTACATGTTGAGTATTACACAGGACCTCTGTGTATGGGTGTTTTCACATGTAAGTTTTATTCTTATGTACTTGTAATTTCAAATCTCTGTCCTCCCTTTTTAGGCAACTTACATATCAAGTATTACACAAGACCTATGGGTTTGCACAGAACTTAATATTGTTTAAATGACTTTATTTTAGAAAATAAGTTGGTTGTTGGAGACCAAAATTACCTCTGGAGGGTTGGTTGAACAGGATCTGTACGCATCCACATGACCAGCCTGACACGGTTCTTCTATGGAAATCTGAAATGTAAAGAACACTTGCTGAATGTGAGTTTGTTCCCAATGTAGAAAACAGTCCTCCTTATTCAGCCACATTACATGTTGAGTATTACACAGGACCTGTGTGTATGGGTGTTTCTACATGTCACTTTCATTCTTCTGTACTTGTCATTTCAAACCTCAGTCCTCCTTATTCTGGCACCTTACATGATGAGTATTACACAGGACCTGTGTGTATGGGCGTTTCTACATGTAACATTCATTCTTTTGTACTTGTAATTTCAAACCTCAGTCCTCCCTTTTTATGCAGCTTACATATCAAATACTAGACAACACCTGTGTGTTTGAACAGTACTTAATATCCTTTCAATGACTTAATTTTAGAAAATAAGTTGGTTGTTGGACACCAAAATTACCTCTGGAGGGTTGGTTGAACAGGATCCGCATGCATCCACGTCACCAGCCTGACACCTTTCATCTTTGGAAATCTGAAATGTAAAGAACACTCACTGAATATGAGTTTGTTCCCAATGTAGAAAACAGTCCTCCTTATTCCAGCACATTACATGTTGAGTATTACACAGGACCTGTGTGTATGGGCACTTCTACATTTAACTTTCAGTCTTTTGTACTTGTAATTTCGAAACTAAGTCCTCCTTATTCTGGTACCTTACATGTTGAGTATTACACAGGACCTGTGTGTATGGGCGCTTCTAAATGCAACTTTCAATTCTTCTGTACTTGTAATTTCAAACCTCAGTCCTCCCGTTTTATGCAGCTTCCATGTCAAGTATTACACAAGTCCTGTGTGTTTGAACAGTACTAAATATCATTTCAATCACTTTATTTTAGAAAATATGTTGGTCGTTTCAAACCAAAATTACCTCTGGAGGGTTAGTTGAACAGGATCCGCATGCGTCCACGTCAACAGCCTGACACAGTTCATCTTTGGAAATCTGAAATGAAGGGATGTACACTGAATGAGTCCGTACTTCTAAACCTACTACTGAATGAACCTGTCCAGCTGATTGTTAACCAGAACCTTTGTGTATTGACACTGCAAAATATATCTCCTGCTATAAAATGTTCATAAATATAAGGTTAGAATAAATTAATTTACATATGACAGTTTCTAGCATTTTGGATAGCACTGAACCAAGTTGAAATATTGGTCTGATTAAGTCTTTCTCCAAAATCTGTTTTTTTAGGCACTGCTAATCACTTCTTGTTTTCAACTATAATGAAACTCTGTACTACAACATGACATATCCTTCAAAAATGTCTTCAATGCTAGTAAAATGACTTGTGATAGAATTTTCACTCTTATCAATACCTTTCTTCTCCATGGCCAGTCAGAATCACCATAAACATAAGTGATTTCTTCCCCAGGACCAATATCTTTGAGTGCAAATAAACAAAGATGAGGTCTTCCATCCACCCTTGTAACTTTCAATTTGCTGTTTGGGTTCATCTCTTCATCATTTACCAGCCTCCCCAATGATCCATCCTCTCTGGCAGCATCAACACTAAAATATTAAGTAAGCAATAAGAATAATTATACCATGCAAGGGAAAGGATTTTGCATGTTTGCATGTTGGAAGAATATTCCTCCACCAACTAAAACTACTTTTACTGATGAAGCTGAAAATGTTTACATCACTTTGTTTAAATATAAAATAAAAAACAACCTTAAAACAGTCACATACCAAAGCTGTTGTCCATTGAACTTGAAATCAAACATAAAAGCCTCGAGTGCATCATGGTAAATTTTCAATCGGTTTTCTTGTTCCTTTCTACTTATGACTTCCCCTCTGTACTCAATAAGAATCTCCTTTTTGAAAGCACCGGCAACTGTACACACCCCGACCTGTAGGTAAACATAAGGAGTAAAGTAGAATAAACTTTAAACAATGCAGATCTTTCAAACAGTAGCAAATGAGATTAACATTTTTCAAAATCACTTAATTGATCTAATTTGATGTCTTTCTGTGATTACATAAACATTTGTTTGTCAACAGAATGGTGCTTCTAAATGTCACTCATTCTTTTGTACTTGTAATTTCAAAACTCAGTCCTCCTTTACATATATATATATATATATATATATATATATATATATATGTTAATAATGTGCGGTATAAAAATAGTTTAAATGTCAAAACGCAAGATTAAAGAAAAAAGCAATCCTTCAATAAACTCTGGAATCATGTGCATAATAAAGTCACAACTCACCTTTAAATGAATTAATGTATTTTCATCAAATCCCTCTTTATCTTCACCTAAGGAGCAATAATAACTGGCATCATGTTTGGGATTTCTTTTTGCTCTCTGAGACCTTGTTGCTGACATCTCCTGCAAAGATCAGAGTAACGTGCTGTTGAGTAACAACATGACACTGTACACCAGGGGTGTCAAACTCCAGGCGTCGAGGGCCAGTGTACTGCAACTTTTAGATGTTCCTCTGGTCCAAAATACCTGAATTATATGACTGAATTAGCTTCTAAGTGCAGTCAAGTTGATGACCTGCTGATAACCACCTCATTTGATCCAGCCGTGTGGCATCACAGACACATCTAAAAGTTGCTGGACACAAGCCCTCAAGAACTTGAGTTTGACACCTCTGCTGTACACAATATGATTTGATGCTATTGTATGAGAAAATGCTGTATTGAAGTACACAGTATTACATAATTGACTTTCTATTGACAAGTTCTCAATACCTTCAAATATTAAAACATTATCTTAATACTAATGATTATTACCTAGATAATTTGTGCCTGTGAAAGAATATCACTCACTGATACACAGAAAATGACCAAATACAGTTTTGTCTAATTCTGGAGTGAGTCACCTTCCCTTTAAACTCTGGTACGCTGACTAAGATGGTTGGTAAGAACTAGCTAAACTGCAGCAAATCAGATGCTTTGGTGTATCCAAACATCAAGTAACCTACAACATTCTTCAGAATTACAATGTTACATATCATAAGAGAGTCTGTATGAGTCTTACCTCTTCCTCCAAGCAAAAGAAGTTCTATTAGCACTAATTGCTTGCACCTGGTCTTGACGGACTGTACCACGTTGATAGAGGAGGAGGGGTACAACAAAAGGAGAAATCCATTTTGTTTTGGAAGCATACAAGGTTTGATTTTTTTTCAGGAACAAGAAAATTAATTTATTTGAGTAATATTTTGTAACTTTCCTTCAATATTTCAAAGTTAAATAGTTTATCATACATTTTTATTTAATTAGGAGGCAGCAGTCAGATGGTATCTCCCACCAGCAATGTTTCATCATTTAAAAGGAAAGTCACTTCTTTTAATCATTTCTGTTCAATCAATTAATCAAGTTTACTTGTATAGCACATTTCAGCAGCAGTGCAGTTCAGTTTATATCATAAAAACAAAAACTGTTGTCTAATGACAGACACAACACCAGCAGAAAATGGTTGTCTGTTGTACCTGCCTACAGACAAATTAGACTACCTAATCTGCATGTAGGCAGAGTAGCAACATTGAGATAATGACAAAATATCAATTTTTAAAGTTTTGTGCTAACAGTAACATAAGTAATCATATTTTTGGCACTTTAAATATTATTTAAATAAATGCTTTTTATTTTTATATTTGTAATTCTGTATTACTCCATGAATAGTTATCCCTTCTTTCAAATTCAAAAATACTTTATTGATCCTAAAAGGGAAATTAAATTAAAAAAAGCTTGGGTCCTCTACCACAGGCCTTGGAGTCTGAGTGGTCTTCACGGTATATTAGCAGTTCCCAAGGGTGTGCTTCTCTGCATCATGCATTCCAATTTATTTCTAGGTATTTGTTTGAGCCACTCTTCCAGTTTAGGGGTTATCACCCTGAGGGTTTCAGTGACCACAGGCACTACTGTTGCCATCACCTTCCTCACTCTTTTAACCTCCTATCATGCATGGCGTGCATTATTAATTCGTCTTCGATATTTGGGCTGATTGGGACCTAATGATTCCAAAAACAAAGAATTATCTTTCTACATGATATGTGGACATCATTTTTTTTTTCAGAAAAATATTTATTCATTTTAAATCACCATATTTAGCGCCTTTGTAAATCTCTACAGTTGCTAACTTTTGTAAACTTACACCACAACAATAAACACTGAACATCTTGGGTCTAGCCTGTAATGTGTTATAATCTTCCACCACCACTAAGTCATAAAATAATGACCTAACATGCAGACACCAGACCCCATGTAGAGCAAAATTTAGTATTGTGGACTAGACAGCCCAAAATAAGTCATCCACTTATATGGAAAATGTTTTTCTCAGGCTCCAGGAGGATGATGCTTTTTATGAGCCTTTGGTATTTCTCTAGTTTTTTCTGTTCCTTCTGATAATTTGGGATAGCTTTATCATTACAACTGCTTTGCTCTGCTGCTCAGTGATCACCATGTCCAGTTGGTTTACTTTTCCCATTTGTCTTTCTGTATCTGGAAGTCCCACACGATCTTAGTTTGTTCATTTTCTACCACCATATGTGGCATTTTCGATTTTATCGAGGTGTGTTCAAGGTTACATTCCCTTCAGATGTTTCTTTACACTATTCCGGGTACTTGGTTGTGGCATTCCATGTATTCTTTTCATGCTACCATCTTACATCCTGGATTTAGATACTAGATTGTCTCAGGGGACTCTGCATACCATGCACCCAAGATCTTGCTTGGTATTATAGAGGGCCGCTATTGCTCTGGTGCTAGGCACCTGCTTATGTGCCACCATGAATACTACCTCTGTGCTGTGTTTCAGTCTAAGTCTTTCTGTCCATTGGTAGTATTGTTTACTCTTTGTTGTAAAACACCCTGTTGTTATGGTTGTGCATCATAACAAATAGCAAAGTATGAAAAATATTTCCAAAAATCAGTCCAAATACACAGTATCCAAAACAAGAAGGAACTGTCCAAACAAAAGCTATTTTCCCCCCAGAAAGGCAGGAATGAAAGTTTAAAAGTAAAATTATCAATGAAAGAACAGAACTACTCCAATGTGCTACAACCTGAGCAGCACAATTTTCCATGCATCATCAGCAGCTTTTGTATTCTTATATCAGTGGACTGAATTTCCTCCCTTTTCCATCTTATCATCCCAGCAGGCTATATGATAACTGTGAATGCATAGCTGTTGATTGTCTGGACCTTGTTTCTCTCATTGGACTTGCCTTACTTATTGTAGGTACAGTGGCTTGCATAAGTGTCCATAGCCCTTGAACCTTTCTATTTTGTCACATTACAACCGCAAACATATTTTTACAGAATTCTATGGGAAAGACAAACACAAAGTGGTATACATTTGTGAAGTAGAGACAAAACTATACATGATTCAAAACATTTTTTACAAATGAAAGCTGAAAAGTGCAGTGTGCAAAAGTGTTCAACCCCCTTTCCCTAAGTGCAACCAATTGCCTTCAGAAGTTGCCTGATGACTACTAATGACTAAATAGAGTCCACCTGTGTGTAATCTAATCTTAGTAAAAATTCAACTCCTCTATGACTGCCTCAAAGGTTGGTTAAGAGAATATTTAGGAGCAAACAGCATCATCAAGTCCAAGGAACACATCAGACAGGTCAGGGATAAAGTTGTGGGGAAGCTTAAAGCAGGCTTAGGCTATAAACATGTTTTCCAAGCTTTGAATATCTCACAGAGTACTGTTCCACAAATAATCTGGAAATGGAAAGAGCATGGCACAGCTG
This sequence comes from Xiphophorus maculatus, assembly GCF_002775205.1. Taxonomy (NCBI): domain Eukaryota; kingdom Metazoa; phylum Chordata; class Actinopteri; order Cyprinodontiformes; family Poeciliidae; genus Xiphophorus; species Xiphophorus maculatus. The sequence continues at coordinate 32,311,770 of NC_036460.1, forward strand.
TGAACCTACCAAGACAAGGCCATCCACCTAAACTTACAGGCTGAATAAGAAGAGCACTGATCAGAGATGCAACCAAGAGGTCCATGGTGGCTCTGGACCAAATGCAGAGATATCCACACCTCAGATGGGGGAATCTGTTCACAGTACAACTATTAGTCATGCACTGCACAAATGTGGTTTTCTGGAAGAGTGGCAATAAAAAAGCCATTATATAAAGAAAACCATAAGAAGTCCCATTTGCAGTTCGCCAGAAGCCATGTTGCGATACAGCAAAAATGATAAGACAAGACCAAAATTGAATTTTTTGGCAAAAATACAAAGCACTATTTGTGGCGGAGAACGGACACTGTACATCACTCTGAACACACCTTCCCCACTAACAAACATGGTGGTGGCAGCATCATGCTCTGGTGGTGCTTCTTTTCTTCAGGGACAGGAAAGATTGTAAGATGGATTGAGCCAAATACAGGGCAATCTTGGAAGAAAACCTGCTGGAGTCTGCAAAAGACTTGAGGCTGTGGTGGAGGTTCACCTTCCAGCAGGACAATGACCCTAAACATAAAGCCAGATCTATAATGGAATGGTTTAAATCAAAACATATTTATGTGTTAGAATGGCAAAGTCAAAGTCTAGACATAAATTCTGCTTCAAAATGCTTGGTTTTGGGGACGCAGAGCAGACCAGAATCAACAAAATGTTATTAGTGGAGTGCAAAAATAGTTTGGTGAAAAAATGGCTGTCTTATGGTTCATATTTCTTTTAATCCATGCACTTATTTCACACATTTATTAACCATAATGTTTTAAATAAACAATATTTGATCAAAATATATATTAATTTCTGTATATTTTTAGGTGCCACATACATTCCAAGGTTGGACAAAAGGTTGGGTTTGTCATGATTTGGGTGGTGAGGCAGAGGCAGCAGACCCAGGGTAAGATGAATAAGATGGTTTAATAATGAAAGAAGTCCAGAAATCCAAAAACATACAAAGTCCAGGCAGCACAAAGGAGCGGATGCAGAAGCTCGCAGATAGTGACAACAGGTACTGGACAAACACGACAAAGACCCGACGAGGAACAAAGAACATAGGTGGGGTTAAATACACAGAGGGTAATCAAGGAGACAAGAAACACCTGGGAACAATCAAGGGGAGACAGGACAACACGGAGACTCAGAGAGACAGAAACTAAAAATAAACACAGCTAAGGAAAAGATCCTGACCTTTATAAAATATTCACTCTTATAGCACAGAGTAATCATATTGCCAACTCATCCCCAGTGTAAATAGCGACACATGAATTAGAAGGACAGTGTAATCATTAGCAGGACCTTCCGGCAGACAACCAATCAGAATAAGACCTTGTGTGAATATTCATGAGGTATTGCTATTACACAAACCTGCCATAGGGGGCACTGTGGTGATACACAGATTATACACAAAATCAGGTTTATGTGTATTAAGCGGACATCTCTTTTTTTTTGCATTTTTGGGGTTTATGGACCAATAGAAACCTTTCTACGTTTTTAGATTTTTGTCAGAATTAGCAGGACACCGCTCCTGTCCTGTTAATTCAAAATGTCCTTCTAGTGTTGTGTGTATTCTGACAAAATGTCCTGCTAAATCACATACACCAACACACACACACACACACACACACACACACACACACACACACACACACACACACACAGATTTAGTCATCTGTCAATAACACCAAGAGGTGTTATTGACAAATTGTTTATTAAGTAAGATTTACCTGATTTGATAAAAAATTTTCAGAATTTCACATTGATAATACACTTTCAACTTAAAGTAATGTCTAAATAGGATTGCTTGATGATGACTGAAATATTTTTAGCATTTAAAATTCACTATTATGCCTGGATAGATTCAAGCTGGAATAGGTCAGTGGCCTATGCCAAACATATACATTACTTTTAATACACAAAATTATTCTCAGATATTGAGAATTCACCAGATCAGTTCTGCCTGTTTTGAGTTCATTTAGGAATGCGCTATTTTAGTGCAATGTCTGGATTATGCAAAGAGCTGCTGCTGGCCACGTCCCCCCAACTCAGTCTTTGCATTAGCTCAGATATATGAAAATGGTTTCAGTCACACAGTGATACAACTGTACATCTTTGACCCAGCAGCAGAAGTGAAACCTCCTGAACGACCATCAAGCCACAACCACTGAAAGGTTAAATGCTGTGGATCTGATGCACATTTATATCTTTATTAATTCAAACTCTGAGGATTCTGCTTTGCTATGGGGCTGTGTGCCATGGTGAGAAGCTGACATCAGCACAATAATTCAGCACAAAGACTGTTTTTCTACTGCAAATGTGACCTTTTTTAAAATATATATATTTGTGAGGTTTGAGGAGAAGTACTTCTCTCAACATGTAAAACAAAAAATTCAGACAATTTTGGTAATGTCTGAGAATCCAACATGTTTTCACAAACACTGCATCTTCTCAATGTAGACTGTCACTTTCAGTTTACTACAAAACAACCAAGTAAATTGGTGCTGTAGAATTTATCTGGAAAAATGAATTTAGCTGAAGCTAAGTGCACTAATTGTTTGTAAAGTGCTAAATAAAAAATTGCTCTGCTATTGACGCATTAGCAGATTAGTGGGAATGTACCAAACACTGTTTAGAGGAATTGCAGTAAAGACCGCTCAATACAAAATATGATCCACATTTAGTTTTTTATTAAATTTTTAAAAAAATTTTATAAATAAAAAATAAAATCATGAAAGAAAACGCACATTTTTTGGTAACACTTAATTTGACGGGTTGTGAATAAGACTGTATGAGACCGTCATAAACATCACATAACACCTGTCATGAACATGAGTATATCTTCATGAATATTTATGACTGTTGTCATAAAGTGTCATTCGGTAAATCATGACCCTTTTAATACAAAGTTGACATTATTCAAAATGTCTTTGGTATGACAACTTGACATTAACCAAGAAATCATGATCTTACATAAATCTGTTATAAAAGTATTACTGATTAAACTTTAAAAAATATGTAGCTTTATGTTATTAAAGCTAAAGTTTAAGTAATTATTTTATAACAAATTTACATTTATTAAATTTGTTATAAAAGTTATACTTTTATAACAAATTTATGTCAGATCATGATTTCTTGGTTAATGTCAAGTTGTCATAACGAAGAGTGGGTAAAACATGATTAAATCCTTTGTGTCATTGGATAACAGTGAAACACATACACTGCTAATATTTCATTTAGCGTCATGTAACATTAAACATTGTGACCTTGCTGTACTATCAAACAGCAACCATAGCATACCAATAGTAAGGTCGTTACCATAGTAACCTCTGGGACTCTGAGGACAGTCTTCAACTCTGCAAGCAGATGCTTGGTAATGGTGACAAAACAAAGGCCGTCCAAACACGGACAGCATGTGCTTTCTTATCCAATAGAAACACTAAAACTGTTATTCGATGTGAAGCATCAGCCTGCTCCCATTTATTGATGATTTGTTGTCTTTTCTCAATTTCATTGGGAGGATTAGCCAGCGTTGGTTCAGGTGTGATCCTTCCTGATGATTCATTTAGTGTCTCTGACACCCTGTCCTCTGCTAATCAGATCAGTGCTGTATGTACTGTTTTGTTGGAGCTGGCTATTTCAGATATTTGGCAGCTGAATTTATGCATGTTTAATTTAACAATGCCTCTGATTGACCATTCCTTTAAGTAACTTCCTGTTGCTTGGCTGGCTTTCAGGTACTTTGCCAACGAGCCGTTTGCAGACGTGCATCGGGTGGAGGGACTCCGCGGCGTTTTCATCGCCACGCTCATCAACGGCTCAGTCAGCGAGGACAACATGCGCTCGGTCATCACATTTGACAAGGGGGGGACATGGGAGTTGCTGCTGGCACCTACTGCTGACAGCCTGGGAGGAACGGTGGACTGCCAGGTACAGCAGGGTCCAAACCACCTGGTGCTTTCAAATGGAAAGTTTATTTGTCCCTTGAGAAACCCCCCCCCAAAACTTCACATTATTATTATTACAGTTTCCTAATTATTTAGTGGCAGTATTATGTAAAATTGGCTTTAATTTTTACATCAGGTCACAATGTTGTTCACTCATCAAAAACACACCTGTGTTGTTTGAGAAACCCCTTAATCTCCATGGCAACCATTCAGCTGTGCAAAACGCACTCAGCTCCTTCAGACTAGCCAGCAGCAATTAGCAAACACCTGGTAGAACCACTTTGCTGCGTACCTTGCTTTAGAAAAGGAACTGACCCTCAATCACACGAAGTCTGGGAAAATCCCTCTTGATACTGGCAGAGGTTGCTGAAGCACTCGCCCTAAAGTGCTCAGTGCAAACTGTCTTTTCCCGCTGAACTGCATACATTTCCAAGAAAAGTAATTTATCCGGACACCTCAAAGAGGCCGGAAGCAATGTATGGAATTGTGTGCGTTAATACATGTAATACATCTTGACTTAATTACTTCCAAATTTGACACAGCTGAAGTTGAACTACAAAATCGCTGCAAGGAAAAACATGGTAAATTCACAAAACTGATTAACCAGAAGTAATAACCTTGTTTAGCAGTTCAATAGCAAATTTGGTTGACATCTTAGAAAAGAAAAATGTTTTAGCGAATAGAGAAATATGAACAGACTGACGAATATAACCCGAAAAGAATATAAAGATATCTACACAACACGGGGAGAAAATAAATATACATTTAGTTCACTCATAAGCACTCAAAATAAAATAAAATATTAATTAAAATATACTGGATTTTGTTTGTGTCCCCTTTAAAGCTGAAAAAGCAAGCAGTATAATCTGAAAATAGTGCAGCATCCTGTGTCTTGGCATTATTGCAGTTGTTGTTCTATATTCTTCTCCGAAAAGAATATAGAATAACTCCTACTTTCTGCATAGAGTCCTCCTGTTCTCCTCATTCCATCTGACTTCCCTCCGTTTCTCCTCCCCCAGCTCAGTAAAGGTTGCTCTCTCCACTTGGCTCAGCGGTGGAGCCAGCTGTTTAATATCCAGTTGAGGAGGATGTCCATTCTATCCAAAGAGTCGGCTCCAGGACTCATCATGGCCACGGGTGAGAGAGCCAGAAGTGTTACAGACGTTAGAAAATCCTGCTACACTGTTAGACCTTTTATTGTAATTTTACAGTAGCCAGTAAGTACCCTTACTGGCAACACTGTTGCCAGTAAGGGTACTGTAATTGCCATTCTACAGTACCTTTACTGTTATGATATTTCACAGTTAATTTTTACTGTGAGTGTGCTTTACAGTTATAACTGCTTTACTGTAAATGTAGTTTATAGTATAATACTGTAATTGTATTTTATAGTAAAGCTGGTCTACTGTAAACTTGTTTCACAACATAATGTCAGAGTTTTACTGTAAATTAAAGTTTACATTTTTTTAATATAAGAATATTTTACCATAAACCGAAAAATTTCATAAAAGAAATTTTAGTCTAAGTACTGTGAATAACAGGTATTTATTTTCAGCAGATTTGTAGAAATAAAATCCATTTACATATTCGCAATGTCATAAAGAACAATGTCACAATACAATATAATGTGCTGTAAAACAACAAAACCATAGAACACATTTCCTACATCAGAAGAACTTTTATTCCATTCGTCAAACAAAATCAGTGGGATCCATCTTGTGGAAGCTGAACTGTAAAGAATAAGACAGACAATGTGGGAGGTCATGAGATGGTCAGGAAGTTATCTACATTTTCAAATCGACAGGAAGGTTGACAAATTAAGCTGAAGTGACAATGTTCAAATGCATAAAATCTTTGTCATAAAGCAGCATTAAGTTGATTATTTGTTTAAAAAAAATCAATTGGACTGAAGTGATAATAGAAGCTGCATAAAGAATGAGCAGGACTGGCTTCACTTCAGGTTTTTGGATTGTTTATGGCAAAAGCAGTTAGTCAGTCTTCAGTAATTCAAAAGATTGCGTACTACAAATGTCCCCAAGGGGACGATGAAGTACAACAATCTTTTTAGTCATTTTGTTGGTGCTGACGGATTACTGCAAAGGTGTGCCTAATAAACTGAAAACTGCATAGTATAAAAATACACCACACTTAAACGACTACACACTTATACATTTCTGTGATTTATTAAGAGATGCAGCGACATCCACTTTTTACCACGGACACAGAAAAGATGCAGGCTACTCTAAAGGGCTATTGTGTAGGAATCACATGCCATTTATAAATAATCATTAAAATCATATTAAAAAGGCTAAAGTAAAGTCAGAGCATGCAAGATAGGAGGAAAAGACAACAAAATAATAAACATTTACATTTGGTAAAATACTTACCTAGTTGGAAGTCCTCCATTCAAATTCAGCAAGTCGTTGGAAGAAGGTGGTGATCTGGGAGTTGACACTGACTACTTTCCTCTTGACAAGACTTCCCGTCTTGCGGCTTGTACCGACTTTGGCTGTGCATTTGGTACCAACATCTGGATTGATCCTCACAAAGAATCTTTTAACAGAAATAAAATATATTAATTGTATTTTTTAATGAAGACGTACAATACAGCAATCAGCTATGGTTCTTCATCATCAGTCAAACTGTCATTAAATTTAATTCATAAATGGCTTGGTGTAGAGTACTTGCCATTGTATCATCTCCAGCGTGGTGGATGCTGACTCCTGATACTCCAGATTGAAGACATAATATGACCCAAAAACGACAGCAAGGACGCTGGCAAAGTCATGTAGTTGCTCAGGCTCGAAAAATACCTTCTCCTCCATACTGACCATCCACCGGGTTGCAGACATCAAGCTATTTCCTAAAATAGACAAACCCTTCTCAGGCTAACGCTAGTGAGTAAAAGTACAGACTACCATAACAATTACATACATTGCTACAAGAACATTATAGTGATAGAAAATATTCCTCTTACCAAGCATGATTACCCTTGGTGTAGTGGGTAAGGTCATTTCCAGTTCAACAGACATCTTGGTGGAAGATACCTTTAAAACATAAAAGGAAAACTCTCTTAAATATGAATTACTGGTAGTAATTTATATTTAAAGGGCCAGTTCACCCAGATTACAACAAGTTTTTGAGAACCTCATCCCAGAGACTAGACTAGACTTTACCCCTACATCCTGCTACCACTCTGAAACAGCGGATGTGAATGACAGTTTGTGGGGCTAAATGCATTTTTTAAAGCATTACATTCCACAAGTACAGTTCCACAAGTGTTCAGTCTGACTTCTGCAATGGCGGTGACTCCTGTGCATGTGGGACCTGAATGCAGAAAATGTTCTGAAGGAAGCAGGATATTGCTGTATTCCACATGCAAACCGATAATTAGCTGTGTGTTGATGTTTCTTCACATGACTACAAAATTCTGTAAATTCTGAAGTACAAATGCTGCAGAATTTACACCTGTACATAGTTGCACCTGTTAGTACTGACTTAACTTTAAATTTGCAGGAGCATGGTTTAAACATGTGAACAGTCCTTGTATGTAACCAGGGTTGGAAATTAACTTTTTTGTCCACCTGCCACTGTGGCTGAACCAACTCAAAAAATAACAGAAACCACTTTAATGTTTTTCACCTTTGTCCTCATTTACAGACTCTTATACACTATGTTGGAGATGTAATGGTACTTTAGCAGGCTAACCAGCTGTAGCAAGCTCAAAGTTATAGATTAGGTTAGCTGCTCCTCTACATTTCCAGACTATTTTGTGGCTTCAAATATGTTTGAAGAGCTGTCTTTTTACCTGTTGTCTTGTCTTTTGAAGAGATGAAGCTATGTTAGCAGTCAGCAGGACAGAACTGCACAGCCACTTGGAGGGAAAAAGCTTGGGAGTTAAAACAAAAAGTCATATGAAGAAAAGAAAAACAAGAACAATGTTAGAATTCATCCTTGCTGACCTACGTAGCTAATCTGCACTTTTAACGTTTGCAAGATCATGGTTTAAACAAATGAACAGTCATTAGATGTAAAAAAAAAAAAAACGGGGAGGCAGGGGGGGGGATCAATTATCAGTTAAGGTTATATTGTTCGACAAAGGATGTAAGAACAATGCTAACAGACACTCACGCACTGAGCTTATCTCAACCCAAAGCCGCCCGAGGAAGATTAAGCGGCAAAAGTCAAGCTAAAACCTTCAACGGTAAAATTAGCACCTTAGCTAACGTTAATTCCGAACCAGCTCCAAAAATAACACCATCATATTTTCCTATCTTTCACCTCATTTACAGACACGTAACTTATAACGTTGCAATATGCCAGTTATATAAAACACCAGAGTTAGTAACGTAAAGGTAACTATTTTACCAGGCTAACCAGAAATGACTCTTGATATTTATATTCAGTGACACCAGCACAAACGAGCTCATGCTATAATGCTAAGTTATAGCATTATAGCATGATGCTATAAGTTACGTTAACTCCATCTAAAATGTATGTACATTTCCAGACTAGGTTTTGGCTTCAAACAGTTTTCTAAGAAGTGGGTTTTTTTACTTGTCTTGACGAGCTGAAGCATTGTGAGCCCACAGCACGGAGACAGAGCTGCACTTGCACTTGGGGAGAAAAAGCTGGTTGGAAGTGAAGCCACCCTTGATGACGTAGCTAGATAAACTGCATTAATGTTAGCTAGGATGTGAAAAAAACAAAAGTACATGCTCTCTTTCTGCCTTAAAAATATGTTAACCACTAAAGGAGTAAAAATACAGAAACAGGGAGAAACATGAAGCAGCTATGATGACCGTTGGAAATCAAATACAATTCTTACTGTATATTATAAGTACAGTACCACTACTGTAATGTGTAAACAGTAAATTACTGCAAATTCAAAACATACAGTAAGTTACTGTAATACTATGTACTATACCCATAATGCAATGCAAATTACAGTAACTACTTGTAAAGATGTCTTATGGTAGGGTGACCAAACGTCCGTATTTCCCGGGACATATCCGTATTTCACGTCCTGTCCCGGGCGTCCCGGGTTTTTTTTAGAAAGTGAGGAAATGTCCTGTTTTTTAAATTACCTTCATTGGACCATTAAATTTACAGGCACTAGGGCACTGCGCACGGCGCTGCGTGTGACGTAATCCCTGAGCCGTGTCAGTGCGGGCAGCCCTGTTCTAGAAGATAGATAGCGTGGCTGTCAGTACGCCAACAACATGCCAAAGCGCAAATGTATGTTTACCGACGATTTACAAAAGAGTTTCCCCGCTTTTAGACTCCCCCCGCCAGCCCCCGCGCTACAACGTGTCCTCGTTTGGTCACCCTACCATAAATACAGCAAAGGCTACAACGTGTCCTGGTTTTCCCAACTGAAAATATGGTCACCATATCTTATGGTAGTTTTACTGGGCATTTTGTGGTATTTAACTGTAAAAAATACAGCAAAGGCTAATAGTGTATGATGACCGTTGGAAATCAAATACAATTCTTACTGTATATTATAAGTACAGTACCACTACTGTAATGTGTAAACAGTAAATTACTGCAAATTCAAAACATACAGTAAGTTACTGTAATACTATGTACTATACCCATAATGCAATGCAAATTACAGTAACTACTTGTAAAGATGTCTTATGGTAGTTTTACTGGGCATTTTGTGGTATTTAACTGTAGAAAATACAGCAAAGGCTAACAGTGTACACTCACAATCACCAAGGCTGCTTCTTCCACATGGCTTTTTGCAAACATCAAGTTGGATGTCAGTTGTTTTTTTTTAACCATGATTTTTATGGCCTCTTCCATAGAAGCCAGATTTACAGAGCACACCTGAGCTGTGGATCTCTGCAGAGTTTCCAAGAATCCCTTTGATGAGGGTTCAGATACATAGAGGGTTCAGATACATAAACATCTTTCAGAGCTTTTGAAGCTACTTAGAAAATGTTCCACTTTATGAATTGCACAATACTTTATCTATCAGAAAACGTACAATAAAATCCATTCAAGTTTGTGGTTTTAACTTAAAATCTTATGATTAATTGATTAATCAAAAAATGGCACATTCTACAGATTTTTCATTTAACCACTTAAGCAATACTATAGCAAAGCAGGTGAAGGTAAAACCGCCACTTGAGGAGTTTTGTCTAAAACACATTAACAGAGAAATGTTTTTTTCTTAAATGCAAATTTTATATATTTCTTGTACAATTTTGGCTTAATTGCTGCTTTGAATATGTTGATTTTTTCATCAAATGGCCTTTTTTAAATCTGTATACTCCAGTTATCAATTAATTGATTACTATATTAGTTGATGATTATTTCAGTAATGGGGAGAGGTTCGAAGTAGGGCTGGGCGGTATGAGGAAATATCTAATATCCAGAATTATTTTTGCTATATTACGATACATGATGTATATATCACTATATTTTTAAATAATTCCCAATGTTATTTTATACTATAGACCTGTTGTAGCATTACGTCATGCGCTCAAGTTCCCATCCCCATCTCCCTGCTGGAGGGTAAAATCTGCTCGTTGATGATGACTACTATTCTTAGCTGTCAAGTTATCAATATAACATGATAAATCTTAAATTTATAGAAAAGAAGGGACACAGTGCTTTGCTACTAATTGTCAACACTAGGACTAGATAAAGTTTTATTTAAAAAATAGTGAGGGAGAGAAGCATTTCAGTTATTATGTTGACTTTGACAACATGTAGATGTGTTGCTGAATTTGTGTTTTGGTTCAGTAAACAAAAAAAAAAGGTGACCTGCCAACACACCAACTCTGACAGATTATCAGTAGAGCAGCTGTTTAATTTTGCTACTCAACCAACGCTGTATTAGATTAGCTAATAGCAGCGATGGCTAATCTACCACAGCAATCACTTATTAACAGAGCCAGCCCAAGGCATAAGCAAACTTAGTGGCCGGTTAGGGCCCCTTAAGGGGAACTGTTTTTTTTTTAGTAATGATTTCTATTATATTTTTATTATATTAGTAATGAATTCTATTATATTAACAAAAACACACAACTTTATTATAAAAGCTTGGGCTCTTGGAGGCTCTTGGGGGTCCCTGTTGGCCGCGGTTGGTACCGTACTGCATGGTAATATGAGCTGCAGTGCAGTGCGCATTCAAACCTCCAAATCACCGGTGGAAGATAAGTTATCTACTTAGTATGCAGTATATAGATACTGCATACTATTGTAAGCAGTATCTACTTACAATGTCGCAAAAAGGACTTATCCTTCAGGAATAGAAAGAAAGAGGAAGAATAGAAAAAAGCCAAGATCAAGGTATGTTTTAATGTGTCTTGGTAATGTAATGTTTATCAAAAACATTTGTGCAGCTCCTAATAGATAGCTTGATAGCGAACCTTGTATGGTCCAGTTCAACAACCAAACATTTATGTTACAATGTTTGTATTTATGTGAAACTGAGCTTTAGCTTTAAATGAGTTGATTCTTATGGTTGGCCCTAAATGTTTCGGAGGGTTTTTTGGCTTCAAAACGACATGTTTGATAACGTTTGATAGCAATAATTTAAACTACGCTATGTTTGACTAGCAAAAATGTTTTTACATCAGGCTACACACTACATTGACATATCATTGAGCTACTCTAAGCTATAGTTGGTGACATATTAGTTTGCTGCTGAGCATGATATTTTTTGTATCTAAAACAAACATTATTTTTACATCAACTTATAAGTTATTTGAAACTTCTCACATAAAATTACTTGAAGGCACGGACTCAGCCCAGTACTAGTCTACATTCTCAAGTGAGAAAGACTCCTGGTATAAATAATTTTTTTAACTATTGTAATTACACCTAAGACAAATTAATTTAATCAAAGAATGTCATGAATATGTGTGTATGTATTCCATCTTAAGTAGGGATGTGCCACAGGTATAAACCACTAGTAATGAAATGGCTTAATTACCTCCTTCTTGTGTAGATCAGTTCTCCAGAGCCTTGCTAATGACCTAATTATTCTGTTCAGGTGTGGTGCAGCAGAGGCACATCTAAAAGTTGCAGGACACCAGCCCTTGAGGACTGGAGTTTGACACCCCTGAGTTACAGGAACACTACAGCAGAAGTTGGCCCACATTTTCACATGAAGAAACATAATAATTAAAGGGGCAGTATTATGTAAAATTGACTTTTTTGAGCTTTACATCATGTTAATCCCTCATCAGAAACTTAAGGAATCTTTTAATCTCCCCTGGCAACTATTCAGCTGTGCAAAATGCCAAATTATGGACACATTCCCCCTATTTGGTACCTTCTATAAAAAAAATAGTACAACAGGACTTATGTGGTGGTTGAGACAGTAAATAGGACAGGATAGTGCTTGGTGGAATATGCATCGACTGGCATTAGTGGCCATTAAGACCAAGAGCAGTTTGGGGTAAATTTGAAACCAAACTGAATACCTTAGCTAACCTTTTTTTCATCCATTCAATATCTGAGATTTGGTCTCAGGTGTAACAGGTCCAAGAAAAAGCACTGGGCATGAACCAGTATGGAAACTTGAGCAAATTTCAATTACCGATATAAATATGCTGTTATGACAGATAACTGAAATGTATCTATTTATATATCGGTAAATGTCAGTGAAGTATATTATACAATTCATCACTCTCTTGACACCTTGAAAAAACTTCCACACTATACTGACTTCACCACTGTTTCTCTGCTCCAGTTAAACTCCCCACAGTCCTTTGCTCACTACCACTGTCACATGACTAAGCACCCAACTTCCCAGCCCCACCCACCTCCGCCCACACACCCCCTCCTCACTCCTGCAACAAGATGAAAATAAATATTTGGTGTGAATACCTGTTCAGTTTTATTCATCAAACCAATGCTAATATGTTAAGAGAGGATTAATATATTCTGATTTTGATCAGTGCTGATTTATTGTGCATCCCTACTTTTATTACTTTTTGTCATCTGTTAATTATTGCTTCATTGATAACTCATGTTTCTTTTTAAATCTGCTAAAAGTACAACATATGATTTCCCATCTGCCAAATTACAGCCAGAAGTAATAAAGAACCTGAAATGTTTGGGGGGAAATTCCCAAAGACTGTGCCTATGCCTCTGTGTGGTTTTGTCACTGTGTGAAACACCTTCTTGTTGTCTGGCTGCAGGATCTGTTGGCAGGAATCTGGCCAATAAGCCCAATGTGTACATATCAAGCAGTGCTGGAGCCCGGTGGAAAGAGGTCAGTACAAAATGTGACAATGATATCAGGAACAACACAGCTGAGTCACAGGCAACATGTCTGGCAATAAAAAATAACACATTGTAGTCATTGTACTGCCCAGAAAGGTACATAAGCTTCTGCGTTTTGGTGTTGGTACTAAACCCAGCAGGGTTCTTTTGTCTTCCAGACAAAAAAATAACTAATTTATATCAGACTTTTCCTAATTATTGCAGAAACATTGCATGATTATTTAATTTTTTTCTACTTGCAGTGCTGCTAAAAGAGTTTTAAGAGTTTCAGGATATCTAGAAGTTAATCTCCTTACTGGGCTGTGAAATAAAATGGAAACATGACATTACGTATTAATTTTATTGTGTTTAAATCTAATTAAATCAGCATGCTGAAGCAGTGAAGTGGAAAAACAACTTCTAAACACCATTAAATGTAACTCAACAGTAACAAAATGGTCTTTATGACTGAGAGCAGTTGATTAGCATCTCAAAAGCTTACATAATAATACCTGAACTATGAATCCCATAGGAGTTGAAAAGAAAGAGAGAGAAGGAGGAAATTCAGACCATCTCTTCCATCCACCAGAACAGACTTTCTGTACTTACATTTTCTAGATCCCACTAGCAAGTTTTGTAGGGTCTCTTAAGGTGATATGGATTTTGATTATGGAAGGGTCTGGCCTACTCACCCTCATAATTTCCACAGAAGCAGGCTGGACCTGGCTTTACCCACATTCAATCTGTCTTTTGTCCCAGTTTTTCTCTAATAATTGGTATCTGTCATAACATTGACATAACAAAGCATAAACAAGCTGTTAACTACTGCTCCTGATCATAATTTTCATTACCATGGGACAACGTCCCCGATTCCTGTCTCAACAAATTAAGCATAACAATTGGAAAAACTAGTTGCCCAAACGTGCCACGACAGATTTGTTCTACAATATCACAAGATGGTTCACTGATTGCATGATTCACTTCGCAGTACAAAGACTTTTTTTTACCAGCAGGGTTGCACTAACCCTACATGCACTTTTATGAGGTTTTTTTTTCTGCGTGGTTTTGGGAGCTGATGGTCCCTCCTGCTCCCCACCCCCATGATGACATCTGCTGTACTGCTCCTGAGCATCACACTAAGACCGCAGGAGGGTTAATAATTGATTTATCAGAATTAATCCGATTAATTGTTTCAGCCCAAATCTGGGGTTGTATTCACCTTGTTCAAGATTCTGGGACTCTGCAAAGCAAAAATTATAACCTGCATGAACCCCTGAAATTTAGAGTAGATGCCAACCACGCTCTGCTTCTACCCCATATACTGTGCATATTTATACATAGCTCATGTTTCATTCCCTTCAGGCTCTGGCAGGCCCTCACTTTTACACTTGGGGGGACCATGGTGGTATCCTGATGGCCATCATACAGGGAGGCTCCACCAAACATCTGAAGTAAGTCAGACTGATAAGTAGGAAACAATGCAAAGAGTGACTTGGAAAGCTTGGAAGGTTTCATTTGTGAACCCTTCCAAGCTACCAATGATCCACTGCTAACATACCCTTACTAGCTTGCTAGTTAGCTAGCTACAATTCTGTTTGTCTCTATAAATAATTGATTCTTTTATTTAACATTTCCTTCTCACAACTTCTCCCCTCTCAGCGGAGAGAATCTAATCAGATGTAATGTGTTGCTTGCAGGTTCAGCACCAACGAAGGCGAGACGTGGATTGAATTTAAGTTCTCAGACAAGGAAGTGTACGTGTACCAGCTGCTGACGGAGCCAGGGGAAAAAAGCACCATCTTCACCATCTTTGGCTCGTACGCTGAGCAGAGGCACAGCTGGCTCATCCTGCAGGTCAACACCTCTGATGTTCTGGGTAGGCTGGAGAGCGAGAAGGCTGTTCTGGAAACATGCATTTTCTGAGTCTTAAGTGAAAATTGTGACAGCCTAAGGCAGTGGTACTCAAGTCCAGTACTCGAGAGGTACCGTCCTGCAACTTTCAGATGTTTCCCTGCTCCAACACACCTGAATCAAATGAATGACTTGTTACCTTGCCTGTTCAGAGCTGAATGACTTCTGGTGAGGGAATTCAGCCATTTGATCCCAGTCTGTTAGAGTAAGGATGAATCTAAAAGTTGCAGGATGGTAGCTCTCGAGAACTAGACTTGACTACCACTGCCCTAAGGTTTCACATCAAATCTGGCTGCAGTTTTCCGTTTTGCTGCAGGTGTAAACCATCCATATAACTGCAGTATGAGCTGTGTTTTTTCTTTTACGAGCAATTTACTGTTTTTCTTTTTCTTTTGAATTGCCTACATGTCTATAACTTTGCCACTCATGATGGCAGCATGTTGGAGTATCTCTGTTAATTCTTATTCGTTCATTTTGTTGACTTTTGTTCATATTTTTTTGGGGGGGAGTGTTAAATGTTTTTAGAATTATTCTCCTAGCACAGAATTTTTTATCTTACTTTTTTAGTTTCAAAGAGTTGTAACAATGCATAACCATGGAAACAAGGCAGCATCTCAACGGAGCAGAAAGAGAAGGCGGACTTTCGAAGCATCTTTTCCAGAGATAATTATATCCCACACTCCAGACAGAGTTAAAGAGTAGCAGCAAAAAAATAAATAAAAAATAGGCGAATTAGCAGAACTGCTAACCACAGATGATGTCATCCAGGGCATGTTACTGTGGACTATCAACTGCTGCTTAATATTGAGCTTTAGCATGTGCTGACAGTCATTCAGCAGCAGTCTACAGTCAGAGGCTTCTTCAGATTATTCAGCTAATTCGCTGCTAATATGCCCTGTCTAGCTAGCTTCTTTGCATCTGTCATGGGTAAGTGAAAATTTATTCCCAGTTGCTTCTGTCACCTCTGTTGCCAACCCATAAGGTGCTACATAGATTCTGTGCTAAAAGGTTCAGATGCTTCAGAGAGACATACGCATCGTAAGAAGCACTAAGCTATGATGAGTATGGCTCGTGAGAAGACATACACACTAAGAGGGGTACATGGCTTGGACTTGTAGATGTGTGGGAACAGTTGGGAGCTGGCCCCTTCCTCTTCCAACATGACTGTGCAGCAGTGCACAAAGCAAGGTTCATAAAGACATGAATGGCAGAGTCTGGTGTGGATGAACTTGACTGGCCTGCACAGAGTCCTGACCTCAACCTGATAAAACACCTTTGGGATGAATTAGAGTGGAGACTGAGAGCCAGGTCTTGTTGTCCAACATCAGTATGTGACCTAACAAATGTGCTTCTGGAAGAATGGTCAAAAATCCCATAAATACTCCTAAACCTTGTTGACAGCCTTCCCAGAAGACTTGAAGCTGTTCTAGCTGCAAAGGGTGGACCAGCGTCATATTGAACTTGATGGATTTGGAATGGGATGTCACTTCAGCTCATATATTAGTCAGGGCAGGTGACTGAATACTTTTGGAAATACCCATTTATATATGTCTTAAAAGCTCTTAAATTTAAGTTGGTGAAATGTACAACTTGAATATGAATGCCTTTCTTGTTTTTTTTTATTTCTTACCTTAAAAAAATCAAAAGGTGTGATAATAACTGTGGATGACAACAGAATTTTTTTTAAAAAACAAGGGAATAAAGCTGAAGAAAGATTTTATTTCCATCTTGTTCTATTTGCTTCAAAGTTTCTATCTGCAGATAGCATTAATGAGGTAAAGTCAGGAGTCAAAGTGCTCCTCTGTTGTCCAGGTGTTCCGTGTTCTGAGGCCGATTACAAGCGCTGGTCTCCATCAGACGAGCATGGTAACGAGTGTCTGCTGGGCAGGGAGGTGACCTTCAAGAGAAGAGCTCCTCACGCCACGTGCTTCAATGGGGAAGACTTTGACAGGCCTGTCACCATCTCCAACTGTTCCTGCACCCGCCAGGACTATGAATGGTGAGGGACCTTCACACCTTGGCCACCATCTCTTCCAACTATTAGAGGGAGGGACTTCAGGGCAATATAGACAAGAACTAACAGAGTGAAAAACAGTTTCTACCCAAGAGCTGTTGTTGTTCTGAACACCACAAATTAATCCCAAACCCTGAACATCATTAATTAATTAGTTTATTCATGTGTTTCTAGTATATTTTTTAGATTTATTGAAATATACTTATTTATTTTCACTGCCTTTGAAAGTTTCTGTTTTTTAAATGTGCTTTCTTGCACAATGACAATAAAAGGAAATCTGCTTCTTCTGAGAAGACTGTTCGGTTCTCTGGTGATATAGATGATTAGATTGTGTTCCAGCTGCTTTAGCAGCACTACTGCTTTCTAGCAGCACTACTTGTAGAGTGCAGAAGTTAATCTGAGAGTGTTTCTCTCCACCCTCCCTCTCCTTCCAGTGACTATGGCTTTAAGCTGAGTGAGGACTTGTCTCTTCAAGTGTGTGTACCTGACCCGGAGTTCCTGGGAGACCTCTATGCTCCTCCAGTTCCTTGTCCCATTGGTACCAGCTACCGCCGCAGCAAAGGGTAAACTCTGCATCTCTGGCTTCTCAAAACACAGATGTCTTGTTGTTTTAATTTGTAGAAATAAATTGCTATAAGACTTTAGCCCCATGCATGTTCTCATGAATGTTCATATCAGATTTTAAAATTGAAAAGCAAGAGTAACAGCTACAAAATTATTCCAACCTTCCTTTGCACATTTGGAATTACTTTAACCACGAAAATGTGGTTAAAGTGTGATAAAACCTTGTTTTCCACATTTTATCACACTTTAACCGCATTTTTATTTTGTTTTTTACAAATGTAAAGAAGAAATGTTTTCTGTGTTTATACTAATTAAAACAGGCCATTCCCTTCTAGGGGTGTTGTAAACGAATATTTTAGTAATCGAGTAATCTATCAATTATTCTTACGATTAATCGAGTAATCGGATAAAAAAAAATTACAAAATAAAATTGGTAAATCTGGCATAACACTGGTGCTACTATCGGATATTAATATCAGTCCAATTTTTCATTTTTGAGCATGGCTAACAGTTACTTTTTTGTAGTTTAGAAAACTAACCTGTAACAATAATAGCTCATTTTCTAAGTTAACCAGAAGAAAGGTTATACAAAACTCTAAAATTCTATTCACTTTAATAATAAAGCTTAATAAAGCTTACAAATATGCTTATAAAAATGTCTATACTCCAGCTTTTAGTTTATGTATTCATCTTCAGTCAGTTTAATAGATGAATTCTCACCTTGCCCCATACCTGTCAAGCTTTGGGTTTGAGAATATCGGAAATGTCGCCTGGGGTTGGCGGGCTTGCTGTGGTGGTGGTGGGATGCAGGCGAACGAACGTAAGATGGAGGTGGAGGACAGGAAATAGACCAGGGAACAGACGAATGAACAAACCTAATGTACGACCGGTAGACCAGGGGACGAAAGTAAGAACGAGGGGGACCAATACGGGATATTTACGGCACCTTCATTCGTCACACTTAGAAACTTATCTACCAGCCATGTACCGCCACGATGATTTCCGCCACCCGTTTGTTCAGCCCGGGATATATGAAATTTATTGTGTGATTCGTCCGTAAAGCTACACTTGCACTGTAACCATCAACTACTCAGCTATTCAGTCTATCTGCTCACCTGTATAAATATTCCTGCAGCGCTCTTCCTGCTGTTCGCTCTGAAACAGCAGCTCCCGGAGGAGAAAGGCTGCCGTACTCCAGGCATTGCGCCAGTCATTTTAAGGATCCCAAAAATTATGAAAACCCGGGCATTATCATCAATCAATAAATTCCCCATCTCCCAAACTTGAAAATTGGACGTTATGCTACTAACACTTAGATTAGAACTCGGAGGCGGAAGTCAGAGCTCCACGCAACGCAAATAATGTCCCGGCCAGAACACAGTGTGCTAAAAAATAAAACATAAATTAATGAAACTTTGAGGCAGGTAAATTTTCTTCGAGGTACTCAAGGTACTCGAATCATTCGAGGAATCGTTTCAGCCCTATTCCCTTCAGAAGTCCTTGTTAAGAATTTGTGTAGTTTAGTGTACATGCAGCTGTTCTGTGCCACGGAAGTTTGTTAGTGAACAAGCAGTCTTTTAAAGCTCCATCTGCAGAAGCCATTAGCAGTGCAGCAAACGTGTGGAGGTAGGTGGTCAAGTGCAACTGAAATTGAAAATTTTTTGGCCTCTATGCACAAACTTGTTTGGTTAAAAACATAATACAATATCACTCTGAACACATGGTGGTGGTAGCATCACGCCGTGGGAATGTTTCTCTTCATCAAGAACGTGGAAGTTGGTCAGAGTTGATGGGAGTATGGACGACCACCCTTTAACATCCAACCAGAGCTGCAATACAATGGTTTAGATCAGAGTCTATTCTTGCATTAGTGGCCTAGTCAAAGTTAAATGAGAGCTATATATCAGCTTTTATCTGCTTTCCAACTATTCACTACATCTGGTTGTCACCTGAAATTCTAATGTGAAGCCTTGAAGTCTGTGGTTATATTGTGACAAAATGTAAACTGAAAAGATTTAAAAGACTTTGTTGATTTCAGCAATGCTGCTCCAGTTTGATTTCATTTCTGGATTACTTTTTCTGTGCTCATCAAAAGAAGGACATGGGTAATCTTTTCACTGATTCCTACTGCTGTGTTAGTGGGAGGAGCATCCGCCCTCCTGCTGAGGAGAAACTGTTGTATTGCTGCTGTAGCTACAGGAAGGTACCAGGGGACAGCTGCAGTGGGGGAGACGTTGAGGCCAGGCTGGACGGAGAGATGCTGCCCTGTCCTGTTGGAGGTTATTACAACAAGTCTTTGGTTGCCTTTACGTAAGGAATGCCCTAACCTGAATCAGTGTGTGCTTTGTTTCACAGAGAGTAATGAGTTCATCCTGTATGCCGTGAGGAACTCCATCCACCGCTACGACCTGGCCACCGGCACCGACCAGCCCCTACCTCTGGTTGGCCTTAGGGAAGCCGTGGCACTGGACTTTGACTATGACAGGAACTGCCTTTACTGGGCGGACATCTCGCTGGACACCATCCAGGTATGAGCTGGACCTTATTCGTCTTTTATCCAAGTTGCTCTGGAGAAGTTAATTCATTTTGGTCTTATCTGAAATAACTGCATTGCCTCGGCCTTTACGGTTTCTACGTTCTGCTTCTTCTGCAGCGTCTTTGTTTGAACGGCAGCACAGGTCAGGAGGTCATTGTGAGGAAAGATCTGCAGAATGTGGAGGCTCTGACCTTTGACCCCATCAGCAGGCTGCTGTACTGGGTTGATGCAGGAGCCCAGAAGATTGAGGTATCAGAGAAAAACATTCAGCTCAAATATCATTTCAGCTCAGTGTCAGATCCACTTCAGTTCAGTGTGAAGATGAAAGTGTGGCTGTGGCTTGAATGCCTCCACCAGATTGGAAGGAGTTGACAGGATGTGATGTTTCTCTTGATTCAATGTATGGTTTAGCTCGCCAGTCTGGTCCACTTGGCAACAATCAGAATCCAGGATCTGAAAACAGGAACCTGGCTTGATAATCAACCTTGGGTTTTGTCAATATCAAAAATCATTCCATATATGTACATGTTTTTCTTCTTATTACTATGGACCTTACCAAGCTCCATCCACAACCGACCCACGTGACCGCAAGTCTCACAAACACAGCCTTGCAGGGCGTTGTTTCTATGTAAACATGACTCGATTAGTGGATGATTTCTACCGGATTTTCACAATATATCAACTACTACAATGGACAGAGGAACTAACAAGTTCATGTCATCATCTGGGAGGAGGTTACTGGTTTCTCAGTCACAAACGGGTTGCAAACCTGAGGCCAGCAGGTGTTGGTCAGTTATGGTAGATCTGAAATTTGGTTTGATGACCTCAATATGAGAAGCTACAGACTGATAGGAGGAACCAAAGAGCTCTGTAAAGGTAAAGGCAAATCTTCTGAAGTTGGAATATAATTAATTTAATTTCACATAATTATCGCGGTAGAAGCCATTTGTTTGTTAAAATTTTATGAAATATATTTGTTCGATTTGATGTTTGTTGTGAATGATGTATACTCACAAACGATCGAGGTAATTAGGCCAACGTTTAGAAACTACAGCGGCTGTAATGCGCCACAGCAAAGGGAAACAAAGGTAAAATAACTCGAACAGGTGATCAACTCAAAATCACTCGTACCTTTTTACTCTCTCTCTCTTTGTAGTTTAAGCACACCTGTTACCGTGGCAACCGCCTGCGCCCCGCAAGACGAGCAAAGATTACGTTAAAAACATAACATTCAGTCTGTTACCATATCAAGTTTCCAGGCTTGATATTTATTTCTCGATTATTAATCAGCGCTTCCCTGAACACAGCAATGGTTGATTGACTAGCTGTACTTGGTGCTAGAGTGGCTAACACGAGAAACAGTTTAGTCCAAAGCCTTTTCTGCTAAAATAAAATCTTTAGTGTATGTCAGATACAGACACATTGCATATTGATCTGTTTAACTAACGTAAGACTGTGTAGCAGACAGGCTTAAAGGTGTAGAAGTTGTATTAGTTCTGCCATTATGCTGTACTTAGCTAACGGGAAGCGTGTGTTTGTGAGACGGTCACGCACGTGACCACGTAGAATGGGCATCAGCCAATGAAAAGCGGCCCCTCTGGTAAGGTCCTTGGTGAATAAGTTTATATTATAACAATAATCAAACTCATGTGAGTACTCAATATTCATTTCATTTTAGCATACAGTAGAAATAGTGTTTTACCAATCAAAATATTTTCAGTTTAAATGCTTTATCAAGGTAACAAAACATACTCAGACCAGGTTAGTTTACACTGACCGAACCCAAACAATAACCAGGAGGTTAGCGCTAGCATGCTAGCTCCCAAACAAAAACAAACACTCACCAGTTCCCACTTGTCAAACCGTGTGATCAGTTCAAAGTTTTGATCCTCAATCACACATCTAAAAGTTGAGAGGCATATCAATGAGAGACAGCAAAATTTTTAAATTAATAAAAATAAATAAAAGTGAATCCAACAGAAATGGAAAAAATTGGTTGGTTACATAATGGATCATGTTTGTACTGTAAAATTATTGAAACAAGTCCTCACATAATATGAATTATGGAGCTCCAATCACTCTACTGCCACATTCAAGATGGAATCGACATAACATAGGATTCAGCATTCAATTAAGTGTCTATGTATTCATGTTTATGATGGTGACAACCATAGTCATTGGGCCTAATCTAACAACAAGCAAACAGTTTTGCACCATAAAAATGACCAGCATAGCATGTGCAATCTATTTTTTGTTCCTACCTTCTGCAACATGGCAGACGCGCCTTCAAATAGAGTTAAATACCACCTATTTGATAAATTTTTAAATCTTCTCACTATTGTGTTATATCTCTTTGAGATATTTATTTAAATGAAGTGAATTATTATTATAATAATACTTTCAACTACATGCCTACAAGTTTCACTTTGCTCTGCTCTCCAACACTCCATGATGACAGCGCACACAACCTTCTCAAATAGAGCGGTCTGCACCACTTTTCACGTGCAATCTTTGTAGCTTGCCCACAACACGCCCAATTACTTTGTATTCAAATTTAAAAATAGATTTTTTGCTCACACAATTCAGTGCTCCTTATTAGGAATCTTTCATAAGACTTTTTGACTATGGCTCGTTGATGTAAAGGGCAGCAAAGGACCCATTTCTAGGGTTGGTATGATTGCAGTTTTCTGTGTTTTATCAAGGGCAGGGTCAGTGCAGCTAGCTATCAGGAGATTTTGGAGCACTTCATGCTTCCATCTGCTGAAAAGCTTTATGGAGATGAAGATTTCATTTTTCAGCATGACCTGGCACCTGCTCACAGTGCCAAAACCACTGGTAAATGGTTTACTGACCATGGTATCACTGTACTCAATTGGCCTGCCAACTCTCCTGACCTGAACCCCTTAGAGAATCTGTGGGATATTGTGAAGAGAAAGTTGAGAGACGCAAGACCCAACACTCTGGATGAGCTAAAGGCCGCTATCGAAGCATCCTGGACCTCCATAACACCTCAGCAGTGCCACAGGCTGATTGCCTCCATGCCACGCCGCATTGAAGCAGTCATTTCTGCAAAAGGATTCCCGACCAAGTATTGAGTTCATAACTGTACATAATTATTTAAAGGTTGACTTTTTTTGTATTAAAAAAACTTTTCTTTTATTGGTCGGATGAAATATGCTAATTTTGTGAGATAGGAATTTTGGGTTTTCATAAGCTGTATGCTAAAATCATCTGTTTTAAGACAATAAAAGACCTGAAATAGTTCAGTTGGTGTGCAATGAATCTAAAATATATGAATGTTCAATTTTTATCATTACATTATGGAAAACAATGAACTTTATCACAATATGCTAATATTTTGAGAAGGACCTGTATATAGTCTGCCGTCGACATGTTAACTACTTTTGTTATTCGGTCAAAATCCGTGTACGCCTCATAGATGCTGTCCTTTTCCTCTTTTAGAAACAAGTCATCTAGTTTAGTGAACAATGTGGTCATTCCAGTGTCTTTATTTAGATCGTCTACCGGAATTTCCATCCCCGTGTCCCGCGCTCTTCCAGACAGTGCCAGGGAGACAGCAAGAGCTTGCTTTTACTTCTCCAAATCTGTAACTCTCGTCCAAATGTTGACTTCATTCTTCCAGCTTTCATAAGGCTTTTCTTCTTCAAAAGTTGGTGGAAGTCTGTAGTTACTAACCATCCTCTGCTACCAATATTAGTCGGTAAAAATAACTTGTTTCTTTGCTCAACTTTATTTCGCTATGTACATCAGTCTAACAGCCAACCAGAGACCAAGAAGAGTACAAACCCAAAAAAACATGCTCCTGGCATAAACAGTGCCCCTAGTGGATGGACATGTAATACAAACAAAAAAGGGAGTAACAATTGGAGTTGATTTATCAGTGCACTGCGATTCATCTCTATCCAATAAAACCATTAGGGACAAACTGAATTAGCAGGAAGTGATGAGCTGCTGAAGACTGGAGCAAAGCTAGATTTGCTGATGAACTACTCTTCTGATTGTTTTGACATCTGGCCAAGCTTTAGCCTGGAAAATAAAACCATGAGGGCAGTGCTGTGGTAACAGTGAAGCATCCTGATCCAATCAATGTATTTGCTTTGCTTCTCATCTAAAGGAAGTGTGCTTACGCACAATCCTGTTGAAGAATCCAGCCACAAATAAAAAGTGGGATCAAAGTTTCCTCCAAGATAAACTTCTCTAACGATCCAGGAACAATGTGCTGCTGATTTGTGGGTTTCCAGCACGATGCAGCGCCTTGTCACAAGCCTGAAGTGGAAATGAAGCACATCATAGATCTGAACACAATCTGGGCCTTTGGTCAGGACACTCTTAGGATCCAAACCTAGAAGCAGGTGGACAAACAGAAGACAGTAAACTGGGATCAAATCCATACTCGTTATATTCATTTTATGCTTTTGCTAAGGAAAACTTTTCAAACAAAAAAACATGAAGACACTTGGCTGCAAAACACAAAACCTGTGAATAGAAACCTTAGGGTCATGACCTCCCAGTATTCTGCTCTATGGTTGTTTCTGCAGAGTTTTATGTTAACCTTAACTTTTGACAAAATGTATATTCTCATTAACAGTATTTGTTTAAATGTTTAAACTTAACCCTTCAAAACTAACAGAGCTCCAGTGAAAAGTTCCCCCTTGTCTTCGAAGGTTTCTAATCCTGACGGAGACCTGCGTCACACTTTGCTTAACTCCTCCGTCCTGGAACACCCCCGAGCTCTGGTCCTGCTGCCTGCAGAAAGGTAGAGATACATCTGTAATTAATGTAATTAGGTTTGGAGTAGTGCTGATGAGGGTCAATACTATTCAACAGTAGAATTGCCTGTAATATAGAGCATTAGAGGTAAAAGTTTCAGGAAACTCATAAATGGTTAAACACATCATTGCTGCACCATCTCTTTCCGTTTTGATGTATTATAAGTACAGTAGGCATGCTTGTCCCGATAGTGGCCAACTACCGTCATTTCTGGAGTATAATTCACACATTTAGAGGTCTGGTTGTCACATTTGGTTTTCAAGCAACTCAGACTACGGTTGCAAATCATATATCTTTTTCTCTTCGTGACATATTTTTTGAATGATTAGACTTATACTTGGGGGCGACTTATTGTCTTGAAAATACAATAACTACATCTTTGTCTCATTTGGCCATGAATTTTTTTTTCGTGTTTAGCTCATGCATGTAGAGGTGTGAAAACCAGTGAAATACCAGAACTTTGAATCTTCACCAGTATGATGTTCTGGACTGACTGGGGAGACCGGGCAGCCGGCGTCTACCGGGGCTACATGGATGGAAGCAATGTGTCCTGCATCGTGGCAGAAGGAGTCCGCTGGCCCAACGGGATCACTGCAGACGACCGGTGGCTGTACTGGACCGAGGCGTTCAGCGACCGCATCGAAAGGGCAGACTTCACCGGGGGACAGAGGAGCATTCTGATGGAGGGACTGCCCCATCCGTATGCCATTGCTGTCTTCAAGGTAAAGTATGGTTCCCAGTTCAGGTCTTAAGCTTTGGACAGACAAGTTCAAGTCAAGTCTCAAGTTTCTGACTGAAATCCACTTTCTCACTTCAGATGCATGGTCTGTCTAACGCACAAAATGGCTGTTGTTTATGTTTAAATTACTACATAACACACATTTTTATCTTAAAAAGAACATTAAATAGGTGTGTATTATTTTTTTTAATTAATAAGCTATATTTACTCCACTGCAATGTAAATATGTATTTATTCATAAGAGGAGACAAACACCTGTTAATGATAAGTGAACATTTCACCATAATTGATTGTACAAATTGCTGAGAAATACATTGCTATTAGCTTGTATTGCTAATAGCAGATAACTAGATAACTAGTACATTCTGTTAGGTTTCCGTTTTGGAGCGGTGTAACAGCTAAGTTACGTTAGATCAAATCCTCCAGATCTAACTTTCAACTCTTGAGTAAATGGAATCCAGTATAAGCAGCCACCATACCTTGTTCCTGATTCACTCTTTTCTTCACTTCATAATTAGAGTTTTCTCTACTTTGAAGAAGATTTCGAACAAGCTGAATTGGATGTGCTTTAAAAACTCCTCTTTTTGCCAGTTGGAACTTCTCAACTCTACACAATATAAACTTCTTGATATTTACATTGTACATAATCCATTCAAACATTTTCATTAAGTATCACTAATAGCAGTCCAAGTACCACCAGTTGAACTTATACCACTGTAGAACCATGGGTTTAGATGTACCAGCTTACTTTCACCCTTACTGGTATGAGGTAAAGATTTTTCATGAGATTTATGTCTTTTCCCTCAACTCTCAGTTGAGTAAGGAGTTTTTCCAAGTCCCAGGTTAATGCCATCTTTCCACTGAACTTTATGGTGACTTAGTTTGGCATTATGCCATTTTGTCTGTTTCCGTTGTAAAAGTGTCCCATATAACCAATTAGTACCCCACCATTCCTGGACCCCTTCAATTGTAGGTCCATAAGACTACAGTACAATACAATTTGGGTGGCGCTATTGGTGTCACAACACAGTCTATTGATTGGAGGACATAAAATCATTGCTGCTCTCAACAAGCATGAGACATACCAGTGTGTCACGTTTGCCGTCGCACTAGTACGCAATGTTAGGCATATAGGTTTAATGCCGCCTGCCCAGTGAGAGGTCTAACTGGTGATGAAAACGCACTCTTGAATACGCCGGACCATAAAATAGTGTATCGACTCATGGTGTACTGCTAATTGGAAATGGGGCATCTGTGAATTGAAGTCTTTGTCTTTACAAGGAAGGTCTTTGTCACAGTCTTAAGTCTCCTGTTTGAAGTATTTACTGCCTTCAAACAGTTACCTTTTGTCTTTGTTGTAGTCACTTACTCATGTTAAATCTGAACGCTTTAGTGTTTACATTGAATGGTGATTTCAGAATGATCTGTACTGGGACGACTGGTCAAGAATGGGAATCTTCAAAGCTCCAAAAGCTGGATCTCAGAACAATGAGCTGATTGTTGGCAGATTAACTGGAGTCATGGACCTCAAGATTTTCTATAAGGGAAAGAACAAGGGTGAGGAGCATTCATCACCATTATTATGGAGCTGAGTTCCCTGTTCTGGTTATAAATCAGGACTTATTATGATCATCTGGTCGTTCTCTCTTCCTTATCAGGGCATAATGCCTGCACCTACCAGCCATGCAGTTTGCTGTGTCTCCCACAACCTAGCCACAAACACACCTGTGTTTGTCCGGAGGGTGCACCGACCCTGACCATACCCAATGGAGAGCTGCAGTGCCAGTGTCCCCCTGGTTACCAGCTCCAAAATAACACCTGCACCAAAACCGGTGAGCATAACCAGGCTTTAACTTCTCAGTGATTTATAATCTTCTCCGTCCTGGAGCAGAGGAATACATTCTTAGAGAGTAATTTGCAGCTTGCTTGTCATTCTTCCTGTCCTTCCATCAGAGCACAGCTGCTTGCCCAATCAGTACCGCTGTACCAACGGACGCTGCATCAGCAGTATCTGGAAATGTGACAGCGACAATGACTGCGGAGACATGAGCGATGAGCAGGAGTGTCGTGAGTTTCCATCTGCTTAACCTTTTCCACATAAAAAAACAAGAAAAGCAGCCAGATTAGGAAAGAATTTCACTTTTCTCCTACGCTCATCTCTGTTTGCAGCCACTACAACTTGTGATCCATCCAACCAGTTTCGCTGCATAGCCTCGGGCTCGTGCATCCCACTGGCCTTTAAGTGTGACCACGAAGACGATTGTGGTGACAACAGTGATGAGGAGCACTGTGGTACAAGGGTGTAATTTTGTGTTGCAAGTTGGTGGGGACGAGGAGGAGCGGGGGGTGGGCACTGATGCACCCGCAGTTACTGGAAGGCCTTTTCTTTTCTAGTGCTAAGAATGAGGCCAAAACTTACATGTGAATGCCATACAGCCTTATTCAATAAATTAGGATATACGCCATGATCAGGCTTCTCAGATTAATAGTACCTTTCGAAAATAACCTCTTAGCAGGTATTAAATATACTATGAAATATAAATATGTTAAAAGATACGTAATCTAATTAATCTATATAATGTCTTTTACTTGGTGATGGAACTGCTGACAAAGGAACTTTTCAGTCATATTCTAATTTATGGAATCAGCCTGTATTTGTTGAATGCTTGCCAACAGTTTCACAATTCAGTAATATTTTTTGTGAAGAATTATCACATAGTTGCCTCTTATTGTCTATCACATAGTTGCCTCTTGATAAAATCAAGTATTTTTAGCATTTGATTTTATCAAGTGCTAAAAACATCAACATGAGATTCTATAACAATCAAAATGTCATTAAACATTTCAAAAGCAGAATAAGGAACTTCTGTGTAAACCTATTGAATCCTTGTCAGTGCAAACTTTGTATTTTTCAATTATGTGATTCTGACTCCACAGCTGCCCCTCAGTTGGTTGGCAAAACCTTTGCCCTGGTGACTTAACATAGCAGATGAGATAAGATGTGTCTTTAATATAGCAAATATTAAAGACGCAAAAACTGGTCTTGTTGGGGCAGTTGGTGAGTAAAGTGACCATCGATATTATTGGATTCTATAAAATGAGGCTTAAAG
This sequence comes from Xiphophorus maculatus, assembly GCF_002775205.1. Lineage (NCBI taxonomy): Eukaryota > Metazoa > Chordata > Actinopteri > Cyprinodontiformes > Poeciliidae > Xiphophorus > Xiphophorus maculatus. The sequence goes on from NC_036460.1 coordinate 32,340,640, forward strand.
CTGAGATGCTGATGTTTAGATGTGAACATATACTGTATATTCTCTCTGCATATAAATCTATAAATAGTTTGGTTTCTGTCAGTTCTGTAAAGATACAAGAGAGAACAAAGCAAATTTCTCTTTTATATTGACCAATAATTAAATTTTACTTAATTGTCGCTGTAGAAGCCGTGATTTAAAATTTAACAAACTTTGGCTCTTGATGCCTTATGAAATATTTAATTCTATTTGATGACTGGTCTGAATATTGAAACGTTCTGCTTACAAATGATGCAATTTGCCCAGGGGAAAAATGTAGAAAAACAGGTGGTTATATTATATTTTTCTCAATCTGTCAGCTTAAGGTCACGCACAGACTCGTTGCCATGGCAACCAATAAACAACAGCCCCAGGAACGCAGAGCAAAGATTACGTTGAAGTGCATCAGGAATTAACATAAAAAAAACACAAAAAACATTTCCCACACAAAAAAGTATGTAAAAACACCAAACAGAAAATTTTGTCCGTTGCAGATTTATGTTTTTGAATTTCCATTTTGCGATCATTAGAAAGTGATCCTGAACACTAGCGGTGGTTGATTAGCTAACTTAAACACCGGGACTCCTGATTATGTGTCATTTTTTAGCAAAAATAATGTTATAAACCTAACGACCTAAGCTTTTAATTTATGTACTGCTATATTTTAATATACATATATCTAAAAAAAAATTCCGCTTTATCTCTCTCTTTGTCCTCCCTCATCATAAGAACAAAAATCTCTTGTTTGGCCTACAATGACTCTTAAAGGTTCCCACATACTTGGTGTACTTGACTCCGTGGAGGTCCGCACGTACACAAAACAAACTGAAATTGGATATCCGTTGTACATGTTTGCACAAAGGTAAATTTTTATGACAGCGTTTGTGTACTGTGTCGCACAGTAAACTGCTCAATGGGAAATGGTGTTCACATCAAACAGTTTTGTATGTGACACTGAGTTGATAAGTTTGAGATTCAGTGCAGGGACGCGCATCAGCCAGACTTCCACTCTCTGTGCCGCCCTAGTGTGTGTGCAGTGGCTTCCCTGGTGGAGAATAAACGGGGCTAAGCACCAAACTGGCTTATCAAACTTGCTCATGTCCATTTGGGTTGTGGGGAATGAAGGAATTTGCTATGTGAAATGTAGGCTGTAACAATGAAATCCCAACAATCTTTGGACAGTGGATGCGGAGTCCACATACAGTAAACCCTCGTTTTTCGCGGAGGTTGTGTTCCAAAAAGAACCCGTGATAGGCGAAATCCGTGAAGTAGTTACCTTTATTTTTTACAATTATACAGCATAATTAAATACTCTACGTTGAAACCAAAGAACAAAACCTGTTTTCAGGTCCAAGCATTTTTTAACAAATATAACTGTCAGATCTATAACCTGATATTCTCGCTGGACAAAAATAAGAACACAGGGAGACAGTTACATTTCTTACAATTGAACGGAGAACTATACCCAGGGACATCTCCTTATTTCTGTCTCTGGACCAGTTCTAACATGCTCCTTTGCAATTGCATATTTATTACATTGAGGCGTGGCTTAAGTTACAAATCATTTGCATAGAAGGTGGGGCAAACAGAAAACATAGCTGTCAACACAGAGTCAGTCACAAGTCACTACTTAAGCAATGGTTCCCTTCTGCATTTCCTTCCAGTTCCCGAGATTCTTTGGGTCAGCTCCCTTCCCCCTGTGGGTTGTAAACTTCGGTTTTCATGTCCTTCTAGGTCATAAAACTTTGACCCTTAGTCTTTGATGTTCTCTCTTGTTAGGTGTCAGCTCTTATCTCCAGGCCATTTGTCGGCTTGCTTCCTGCTGCTCCAAACATCTTACACATAACACACACATTCCGAGAGCAGACCTAAATTCTCACAGTCCTTAAAGTCTCCTAATCTTTAATATTTATATTTGTATTTATCTAAAAACCTAACAATAATGCTTTCTTACAAATAACTACAGTAAAATAATCATTTTAATCATCAATTCGAAGTACAGTAGGACAAATTGTGACTCGTGTATTTCACTGTGCCTCTGACTTGACGCTGCGGCTTGACGTCGCTCTCTAGTGTCTTTTTCTTCTGAAACCTGTGGTGCAGGTGTGTTTTTTCCAAAGAAGAACATAGTTATCGGTACTAGTAGGAACAGTTGTCCTGCAGTTTTTCGAGCTGACCTAGACTCAGGAGTGATGGTTGTGTCAATTTCTTGTGTGAATTCTTAGCCAGGAAGAGGCTGAACATCAGAAGTTACATCTTCAGCAATACCAACTTCATCATTCTCAATATCTGATAAAATCTCAGTTTCACCATTTCATCTCCCGCCCTAATGTCCACCTGTATGTCTTCCAAAACCTTCTCTTGACATCTCCCACCCTGCTATTTTTGGGGACACTTCTAAGCTCGACCCTGACGAAGGGTTCCTTCTCGACCCACAAGCGCTATAGGATACACTACCCCTCGATCAGGAGGTGGGCAAACTACTTGATAGGGAGTTGAGTCATAAAAGCCCTGAATTTTGCTGCGACCCCATACTGAATGGTTTCTTGTATACGCCAGGTCCCCTGCCTGAAAATCTGGGGCAACATCCACATCCTGATTTCTCTGAACCCTTCTACTCTCTACGTTTTGGTATACCATGTCATAGGCTGCATTTAGTCATTTTTGGCGCTCTTCTACCCACTCTTCCAAGGGCAGGTCAAGATCCCCATCATTTTCACTCAGTCCCACAAAAAAACCCACCGGCAACTATTGTTTCCAACCAAACATCAAAAAGTAGGGTGTCATGCCAGTAGATTGATGGGCCACTTACGTTTCTTTTTTTTTTTTTTTTTCAAAATATTTTTATTAGAATTTTTTGCTATATAAACATACAAGAAAAGAACATGAAAAAAGAGAAAAAAGGGGAAAAAAATTAACACAATGCCGTCCCTCCCCCCACCCCAAAAATAATAATAATAAAGAAAAACACACAAAACCCCAGGGTTCACTATCTACACAAAAAGAAAGGAAAGATTGAGTTTACATGTTACATTGTTCGATAAAATATAGGAAAGGGGACCAAATATCCTTAAAGTCTTCAAGTTTTCCTTTTGTTATACAAGTCAGTTTTTCCATTGCCAGGTTGTTGCTCAGTAGTTTGACCCATTCATTTATCTTCGGTCTTTCTGGGTTCCTCCATTTCAGAGCAATCAAATGTTTAGCCTGCAAAAGGCAAAAACTCACAAGCTTCTTTCTCTTTATAGGTACTTTAAATCCATCTGGAAAAATATGCAGTAGGCATAACCACAAGTTTACTGTCCATTGAAACATCCTGTTCAATCAAATGAGAGGTGAACACAATAACCTCCTTCCAGAAAGTTTGAAGTTCCATACATTGCCACATACAATGAAAAGAGTACCCTTATCTATATTACATTTAACACACACATCAGGAATATTTCAGTTGAAATGGTGAAGTTTTATAGGAGTGATATATGTCCTAAACAACCACTTGTATTATAATAGTCTAAACCTTGTGTTAATAGTTTGCGTTTGTGCCAGTAGACAAGAGTTGTTTCATTCATCTTTAGCCCTCTATGGCATGGCGTTGCCCTCAGGCAACAAACCACATAGCTGTACCTCACATTGCTCCTTTATTTTATTTTTTGGGGGGCATGATTTTTGACATATTTTTGTCCAAAAAAAAGTTATTTTATGAATATAGTGTTTGTTTGATTTGTATTTCATTTCTCATAATCAGTGTAGACAATCTTGGTGTTCTAGACCAATGTTACCCTGAGGCAACAAACCCAAATCTGGTTCCAGGAGGTGTCAGAGTCCGATTTTATGATTGACATGTAATTAGGGACCACCAAGCTCCCAAAGAATGCAGGAAAATATGTCTTCCCCACAAAAATAAAAAGTCATGCCATAGAGGGTTAAAGATTTCAGTTTGCAGATCTTTTTTCCATGCTTGTAAATATGAGATACTATTTTCTTTTAAGGCTAAAAGCAAGATATTATAAAATTTGGAAAGTAAACCCCCACTCTGATTGTGGTGAGTGGCTAAATATTCTATGGTAGAGAGTGGAGGTTCAGCAGTGGATTTCAGTGACGCAAAAACAAAGCTTCTAATCTGTAAATACTTAAAAAATGTTTTTGAGGCAGACAGTACTTATTTGCCAGCTGTTCAAAGGACATCAAAACTCCTTCACTACAAAGGTCCCCTATTTTATTTAAAATGCTCTTCCTGGTTTGAATCTATTATTTCCCCAAATAGGGGATAAACATGAGAGCTCGGACACCTCATCCAAAACCGAATGTGAGTGGTGCCAAACTGATATTGTGTTTTTGAGAAAAGGATTTTTGGTGTTTTTTAATAGATGTTTAAGATCTGCTGAGCAAAGATAGGATGCCAAAGATAATGTTATTAAGTTGTTCTCTATTTGTACCCAAGAGGGTATGTCATCAGTGGAAAAATAGCAAGTAGCAGCACAAAGCTGTGTTGCATAATAGTACAACATAATGTTTGGCACTCTAAGCCCACCTCGTTCATAGGGTAGATAAAGAAGAGAGAGTTGCAATCTGGGGCATTTATTGTTCCATATAAATTTGGTAAAGGCTTTATCTATCGAAGAAAAGAAGGAAGCTGGAATATGTAAGGGGATGGACTGAAAAAGGTATGAGAACTTCGGGAGAATGAACATTTTACTGACGTTAATAAGACCTATCATTGAAATTGGCATCTCATTCCACCTATCTAGGGAATCTAATATTTTCTGCATTAAAGGATCATAGTTTATAGAGACTATTTTCTCTAGATCTGGGTTAATCTTAATTCCTAGGTAGGTAAAGCCCTCATAGGTATAAGCAAATTGTGTTTGTATTGGGGGGTTATTTCTGTTAAGCAGTAATAAGGAGCTTTTCTTTTGGTTAACTTTGTAACCTGAGAATTCACCAAATTCCTTCAGAATTTTATCAACAGCCTGAATAGACTCTTTCAGATTAGCTAAAAACAGAACAATATCATCTGCAAAAAGAGACAACCGGTGCGCCACATCTCCAATTTGAATGCCGGTGATTTCAGGGGATTTACGTATTGCCATGGCAAGCGGCTCAATGGCAAATAAGAAAAGGAGGGGGGACAGGGGGCATCCCTGTCGCGTCGGTCTACAGAGGCTAATACATGTTGAAAGTTGACCGTTTGTTGCGACCTTAGCAACTGGCTCAGTATATAGTTATTGAATCCATTTTAAATATTTTTCTCCTAGGCCAAATCTCTTAAGAGTATCAAAGAGATAGCTCCATTCGATCCTGTCAAAAGCTTTCTCAGCATCTAATGACAGAAAGGCGTGGTCCATAGCAAACTGTTTTGCATATAATATATTTAGCAATCGACGGGTATTGTGAAAGGCTTGGCGCCCAATAACAAATCCATTTTGGTCATTCGAGATTAAATTAGGAATATGAGTTTCAATCCTTCGAGCCAAAGCTTTGCATAGAATTTTTGTGTCACAGGACATTAAAGAAATGGGCCTATATGAACCCATTTCTGTTGGGGGTTTACCTGGCTTTAACAAGAGAGAAATAGTTGCCAAACGTGGTGATGGAGGCAGGATGCCTTTTTCATAAGATTCATTGAATGCTTCGAGTAAAGGGGGCAGTAATTTATCTGGAAATTTTTTGTAAAGTTCAATTGGAAGGCCATCGGGGCAGGGTGCCTTACCCGAATTCATGCGGCTTAAGGCCATTTTAAGTTCTTCAATACTCAGCTTTTCATCCAAATTGTTCTTATTCTCTTCTGACAGTTGGAAATTATAGTAAATTGTAGTTGGTCCAGAAACTGTTTCTGTTTATTTGTGTTGTCTAGATATTGGGATGTATATAAGTTTTCATAATATTTTGCAAATGCATCGTTTATACTTTTTGGATCTACCAGATTTTCACCATTATTTAATTTGATTGAATTTGTGGCACGATTCGTCTGTAACTTTTTAGGCCTCCAAGCTAAGAGTTTACCTGCTTTCTCACCCTAATCATAATATGATTGTTTTAACCACAGTAGATTAGTTGCTATTTTGTTGGTAGTGAGCTCATTATATTCCGATTTTAGTAAAAGAAGTCTCCTATATTTGTCAGCGTCATTAGAGTGATACAGTTGCTCTTGTAATTCTTTGATTTGTTTTTCAATGTTTTTTAATTTATTCAAATGTAGTCTTGATTTATGCCTAGTAAAGCTCATTATTTCCCCCCTTATGTAGGCTTTAAAGGCTTCCCATTTTATTGATGCACTGGTTTGGGTTGTATTAAAATTGAAATACTCAGTTATTTTCTCTTCGAGAAATTCCTCAAATTCTTGGGATCTAAACCATTTAGCTTGAAATCGAAATGGGATTGAAGACCGGCAATAATTTGGTAATTTTATTGACAGAATAACTGGGGCATGATCAGAAAGTAGAATAGCTTCATACCAACATTTTTGAACTGTAGATAATAAATCGGAGGAGACCAGAAAATAATCTATTCGTGAATAAGTTTTGGAGGTGCTTGAAAAGCATGAGTACTCTGTCTTATTTGGATGAAGTTGCCTCCAAACCTCCACTATATTAAGATCTTTCATATATTTCTCGACAGTTTTTCTGGCTTGTTGGTGGGATATGACAGAACTATTTGAACGGTCTATTGCAGAGTTTAAAACACAATTGAAATCTCCACCAATTATAAATGGACCGTTATAAGCTGACATGGTTAAAAACAGATTTTGGTAAAAGGTAGGATCATCCTCGCTGGGGGCATATAGACATACAAAGTTGACCAATGTAGAGATTATAGTCCCACTTAGAATGATAAATCTCCCTGCCGGGTCAATGTATTTATTTTTAAGTTCAAATGGAATTGATTTGTGAATCATTATTATTACTCCTCTGGCGTGAGCTGTAAAACTAGAGGAGAATACCTGTCCCGGCCACCTAGATCTAATTTTATTTACATCCTTTTCAATCAAGTGTGTCTCTTGTAAAAAACATATTGTAGTTTTCATCTGTTTGATCCTGCCCATCACTTGTTTAAGTTTGACCATTTTGTTCAGACCTCTAACATTCCAACTAGATATATTGATTACCGGGCAATCAGACATAAATCGTGTACTTGGAGATGTAAATAAATATAATGCATTGGCCTCTTCTTATTCTCACATTCAAGTCATGTAAAGTCAACAAAAAAACTGTACCCATAGTGAGCCCTTCATCCCAAATCACCACACATTTCCCCAAATGAAATGTGGTGTTAATCCCTTCTGAACATTGAACTCGGGTTATGTGAAACGTTGCATCCACTAAGTGGGTAACGTAAAAGTCCACACGCATAACGAAGGTAATATGTGGGTTGGCTGGCCGAACAAAGAATAATTTTACCAAAATATTAATAGTTAAGGCTAGATTTGGTAACAATACAAAGGTATAATAAAGAAATATTAATAGCAGTGTTCATGCTTTCACATACATCAACAAAACGTTTGTCAACTTACAATACTGTCCACTGCAATTTGTTCCTTTTGTATCCACTGTTGAGGGGAAGCGATGGGCACACACTATGTCCTGGAGTTATTCTCTGTCTGTGGGCTTATTCCATCGATGTATTTCTCGGCTTCTTCCACTGACTTGAAGATCCGTCGCTTGTCATTGTGTGTGATGATCAGATGAGCTGGATACAAAATACCATACCGGACTTTAAGGACTCGAAGCCGGGCTTTCACTCCATCAAAGCACCTCTGCAGCTTGCGAGTCTACTTACGTTTCTATTCAGATGGAAGAAGCAAGTCATGTAAATTGCGGTTAAAATGCTCACACTACCCATTCCCATAAGGATAACAAGGGGTAGTGTGACTTGTGTCAATTTTGTACAACCTACAGAACTGATGAACCAAATTACTCTCAAAATTATCAAAAATCAGAATGAATCTTGCTTTGGGGCCCAAAAAGTTGAAACCAATCTTTCACTAGTGCCTCTGCAACAGTACTAGCACACTAATCTTTTGTGGTGACAGTCTGTGTAAACTTTGAAAAGATGTCAGTCATTACAAGAACATTTTCTCTACCACAGGTTCTAAAAGTGTAAAATCTTATTAGCTTTGATTGTGCCCATATAGGTTTTACCTTTTGGCAACAGAGCCTTCACTAATGTTCATACAGACTGTCTAAAAGGGTGTGGTGGTGGGGGTTACTACTTATTAGCTTTGAGTGAAATCAAATGACTTAAGTTTGTGAACACATATGCTATGTAGCATAATAAAGACTCTCCTCATTCATGCACTAATTTTTAATCAACTCTTCAGAGTCTCACCAGTGCGGCCCCGGAGAGTTCACATGTGCACAAGGCATTTGCATCCGTGAGGTGTGGCGCTGCGACGGGGACAACGACTGCAGAGACTGGTCAGATGAAGCCAACTGCACAGGTTGGCAAATTAACACAAACTAATGGAATATTCAGTAACTACTGTACAAGTAATTCAAAATGTAGAATGTTTATAAAGTTGTATCTAGCAAATTTCATAGACATGAACCCATAATCCATCCTGTGTCTAACACAGAGGAGGCTCCCCTTTCAGGATATCACATGTGACAAATTTGTTTAACTTGCTTCTTCCTGCATTTGCTTCTTTTTTGTTTGTACCTAGTGGGTCACCATACATGTGAACCAAGCAGCTTCCAGTGTCACACAGGTCACTGTATACCACTGCGTTGGAAGTGTGACGGAGATGATGACTGTCAGGACAACTCGGATGAAGATCCTCAGTATTGTGGTGAGTTGAGACTGCTCTGTGGTGAGGTCAATAGCCACTGTTCATTGTGTCTCTTCAGCAGGTATAGGGGGGAAATGTTAGGACAATTCCAAGGGCCCCTGATCAACAGGGGGTCCTCTACAATTTTTTTTTCCTCATAGAAATTAAATAAAATGGGGCCCTGTCAATTACAAAATTAATAACATTGTGTTTTCTGAAATTGTTTTTATCAGTAATAAGTAAATGTTACCACTCCCAGACCAAAAAGCACACATCCATATTTGCACTGAACCCTCCCCTGGATCTGCATAAAATGGTTCGTTTCTGCTTAGCCGCTTGACTGTGACGGTGTTCAGCAGCAGTCAGTAGAAGACAAGAACGACTGTGGCGGTTATTTTGCTACCAAAAAATATTGAGAAAATACGGTTCTCTCTTTCATAGCATTCGTTTCGTGTCTCACAATGGGAACGCCCTTGGCCTAACCTCATCAGAAGCTCCTATTACATTACACCAGCCCGGATTGGCTGAAGATAAGCCTGTCAGTGTCAGAGAGGGCAGGACGCCTTGCTCCAACCAACCACCTCCCTCCTCCACTCAGACCGTGAAGGGGAGGAAGTGGCTGGCCTGCCCTCCTCCCTGGATGGAGAGAGAAATTACAAAAAGAATATCTTGAAATGACCTACAATGCTTCTTTACATACTCAGACATGAAAATATTTTTAGTTATAATTACCCAAAATTTAAACATGCAGAAAGATGATTTATAACTTACAAGTAGGAGGCAAGGTTTAGCATGCAACTCTGCTTCATAAAAAGGACTGCATTCCAAATACACTAAAACAAATGTCTATTGTCAAATCAGTTGATGACAAAAGAAAACAGCCACTGACAGTCAACATATACCAGGATTGGCTACAAATAATTTTAATAACTAAAAAAGATAAATATGATTTAATTGACTCTTTTGTTACTGAACATGAGTTTGACAAAAACTTTGTGACAATATTGCATTTACAAATTTTCTTTAAGTATGACTATCTGAGTGACAAGGCTGCCACAGTTTCAACAGCAGATGTCACTAGTGAGAAATTAATGAACCACCAAATAATGAACCTTTGGGCAAAGCAATGGGCTGGGAAGCTTCATTGCTTCATGAGGCTTCATTTGGCCATTACTAGTAGCAACTGGTAAGACTCAATAGACAACTGACGACAGACTTGACGAGGACCCAACAAGGAACACAGGTGGGATTAAATACACAAGGAGGTAATCAGGGGAAACAAGACATAGCTGGTAACAATCAAGGGGTAGAGAGGACAACACAGTCTCAATTGAGCACGGGAACCTGAATGAATACACAGAAAAACTCAAATCTTCACAGCTGGGCTGCATCCTTAATAGCAGATTTATTAAGGACGCAGCCCTCTGCTTCATCCTTGTGGAAAACCTAGAGCAACGAAGATACCTGTGGCTTATAGCCTGATGCAGCTTATATATGTACGTTTCCAGTTTTTAAAAAAAACTTTGTGGGTGCGTCTTATTGTGAGGTGCCCTCTGTAGTCCGGAAAATATGGTCTAATGTGCCCGAAGCACATAGCAGGCGCTTATCAAATATTAGAGCAGGGCTGGAGTTCTTAAGCTGAATTTCTGTCACTGTTGGACAGAAACTCGCGTGCAAACTGACATACACAGGCTGATTCTGTGTGTCATTTGTGTGAGTAAAAGATTGTAGGAAAAATATTTCAAAGCAAAAAACTGTATTTTCATGTTTCAATAGTTCAACTTTGTTTCTCGTAGCAGAATAAACAATCTTATCTGATGTAAACAAAGTAGGATGCACTGATTGATCGCCCACCTGATTTTCCAAAATTTTAGTTGATCAGCCGAAACTTGCATCATTTCAGACCCTTCCGACTTTCAGTCTGACGCAACTTATTTCCAAAAACGCAAAAAGTTACAATACTAACAACCTTTTTCTGTGGCATTGGAGACATTGGCAACGTGAAAAATCATCAATCGTACTGTAATTGCAGCTACCAGTGAGATTTATTTGGATTTAAAATGTGTAAAATGAAAGAACAAAACAAGTGGTTCTTGTAATTTAGTAGATGGGACATCAATGCTATTTTTTATATTTGAGAACTCTGCATCATGTGTAGTTAAACAAGTTTGTGTTACTTCACAGGTATTATGTGAAGTAATACCTGTGAAGTATGTTTTTCAATTAAATAAGGCTAGAATATTGAAGGTGCATTGTGGCCTTGACAGTTACAAAAAGAAAGAAAATGGACTTGGCCAGAAAGTCCAATCGGTGCACCCATACCAAAAGGGAGCTTTTTCTTTCCTGGTCATGCTCTTGTGTATATCTTAGCCTGCAGGATTAAGCTCTGCTAGGGGCCAATTCACTGTGTTAACAAGATTTTAATAAAAGGAGGTGGGAGAAGCATCCATTCTGTTTAGTGTCAGCTGGTTGGTATAAAGTAAAAATATCACAGTATCAGAAATAAAACGAAATGTTTAAAATGTTCTCATTGTTTTAATTTGAAACCGAAAAGAGATGCTCTTACTGCTGCTAACGCAATCTCACATATTAATTATTTAGAGCTTTTGGTAAATCTTTCTATAGTAATACATAGACCAAAGTAAAGCAAAAGAAGTAGTTTTCAAAGACATCTGCTTATGGCTCAACATATTGTCCTCCTTGGCTGTTCTGCCCTTTCTAGTTGACACCAGTCTAGCAAGGCAGTATTAGTGAGTTAGGTGGTCTGGCTGTCTGACCTAAAGAAGTCCTGCAGTCAGCTTCTGAATAACAATGTCAATCAGTCTCCCAAATTCATTTTTATGTTGTCCTTGAGATGCTTGAAACATAACATTTTGGCTTATGTCTTTATAGATGGATGGATGGATGGATGGATGGATGGAAGACAAATTCTTATGTTTAAATTCACTTATTTAAAATAACTTTTCTTCCACAGTGACAAAAACCCCTGACTGTAGTCCCAGTACGTATGCACAAAGAAATTAAATGTTCACACTTATATTATGGAAGATTCACCTGCAGTGGCCTGACATACAAAAGGATTTCCCTCAGAAATGGTGGACCGCCTCGGTGCCTCGACCACCGAGGCGGTCCACCATGTTTTTGTATTAAAAGATGTTGACAGGAAATGTAAAAATATTGCTGGGTAAGTATATATGTTATGGGAAAGCATCGCCAGTGAAATGCTGTCTAAACCCACAACTAGTCTTAAAAACAACAAAATAAAAAAGACCATTAAAATTAATATAAATTATTTGCACTTCTGTTTAATCCAAATTAAGCCAGTGGCTCCATCAGACCCCCAGGCCTTCAGGGACCCCATAAATCAGTGGTGCCCAAAGTCGGTCCTCGAGGGCCGGCATCCTGAATGTTTTAGTGCTCGCTCTGGTTTAATGCACCTGGATCAAATAATGGCTCATTAGAAGGTCTAAGAAGAACATTGACATGTTGAAAAGGTTGTAATTACCAGCAGGGAGAGAACTAAAATATGCAGGATGTCAGCCCTTGAGGTCCGACCTTGGGCACCCCTGCCATAAATGCTAATATTTTAACACAGACCACAGATATATAAATGTAACATTTATTTATTGAGATTATCATTGCTGCTAAATTTGATTTAATAGCTTCAGCATACATAAATTAAAATATTTTAAATTGTTTAACATTTAAATTTAAAATTATAAGGAGCTGGCAAGTTTACTTTGTAAAAGTTCAATATTCAAAAGTTCAACAATATTCATAGATTGTTTTGTTAAATCCGCTGCACTGAGCGCAGAGATGCGCAACAAACGGGAGATTGGATTCAATGCTGCTAATGTGGCTTTAGTAGCTCTTCCATTTCATGTCTGTTGAGTTTTTAAATACACAGAAACTGTTGTGGTTGCCCAACTTTAAGGGACGCACATTAACTCTGGCTACCTAAGTAGACAAGGCATTTGATATGGTTTGATGCATCGTGTAACTGGAAAAATAATGCTAAACATAAAAATAAAACAATATAAAAACAAGCGTGATGTGTGACTACGACGAGAGCATGAAAACTCCTCACCGGGCTGCACCTGCAAGTGAGTGATTAGCGCTGGGAAGACAGAGCCACACGCTGGGCAGCGCTTTGAGATGTATCAATGAACACCATATATAATTCTTTGTTCACAAAGATAAATCATTCTCACCACTTGTTCAATGCGCATCTCTGAAAGTGTGACTACAAGTTATTCCTGCGGTTCACATTGAGCTGCGCAACCAGAGTTAACGGTTTAAACTCTTACCTAGATGTGAAGTTCTCTAAAGAAACATAATTCCTCACAGGGGTTGATATGAAGCCTAGGCGCAAATGTCCCAGTGTTTTGATGTGGATCTGTAGTCTGAATCGATTTGCTGCCACACTGGAAAGTGGAATTAAAGATGCCACTTTAGTCGAAATTTTGAAGTCAGGGAACATTTTTCCAATTGATCAAAAGTCAGCAAGACTTGGAACGAGTGGATTTCTTGTCCCATCTGATTTAGACGACCGCAGAAATTTCACACCATGCGCCCCTATACCAGACATGCTCCAAAGTGTCCGCAAATGTGGCTGTGAAGTCACCCTTCACTCTGTTCAGTGCTTGGTTTGTTGTCCCAACTGTCCCCAAAAGAGAGTGTCCTGTTCTTGAAATAATGAATAATACATTTCAATTGTGTTGTCGTTAGAGGGTACCCAGTGTAAAGGTTTCCTGTGCTCTAATGACACCTGCCTGCCAGCCAAAGCTCACTGCAATGGGAACCACGACTGTCCTGACGGTGCTGATGAGCTCAACTGTGGTGAGTGTTTCTGTCATAGTCTGACGTTTGACAGAAACGATGTGACTGATAGATGTTCCTGCCCTCCTGCACTAAATAAACAGCTTTAAACAGATTAGGCTAAAGTAAACGGTTAATAAATAAATCAGAGATACTTGATCCGATAAGAAAAGAACATGGCAGTAAGATGGAAGTTCATTCTTCCTGACCTAAATGTTCCTTTTGTTTCCCCCACAGATCCCCTTTGTACTCGGTACATGGAGTTTGTTTGCAAGAACCGTGCCCAGTGCCTGTTTCAGTCTCTGGTGTGTGACGGTATTAAGCACTGTGAGGACGGCTCTGATGAGGAGGCTGCGTATGCTGGATGTGGTGAGCAACAGACTCTAAATGTGTTGTTAATGATTCATGTTCAGACCGTTCACCTGTCAAAGTCTAAAAGCCAGGAATACCACTGGGTTGTGACTGTGGAAATGCAAAGCAAGCTGACCTTTCATGTGATGGCAACAAAAATACAGAACATGTGAGAGGCTGTAGAGCAGTCCAGAGATAGCCATGCTATTTTTCCACTAAGATAGGAGAGAACAGTCCCTTCTCTTTATCCAGGGGCAGGGTGGTCCTCTCAGCCCACTTCTCTTTGCTTTAGCTATCAAGCCACTTTTCAGTTATCATAAGACTTCACAAAGCTTTAATGGAATTTATAGAAAACAGCTAGAACATTGACTGTACTTATACACAGGCAACTTATTGTTCTACATCTCTAACCCAGCATTTTGTATCTTCAGCATTATGAATTTGCTAGACCGTTTTGGCAAATTTTCATGATATAAGTAGAACTTCCTAAAGAGTGAATGTTTTCCAGTAAATAACACTGGGCTCCAAATTACAGAAACTGTCTTGCTGTTCCCTCTCTCTAGAACAGGATTTAAATATTTGAGAATCAATGTGACCTGTTCATCTTCTGATCTGTTGGAAAAAAATGTCACTCTTCTCCTTAATAATCTCAAACACGACTTCCAGAATGCAGTGTCCTAAATTTATCCCTAGATGGCAAAGTAGCATGTAGCAAAATAAATATATTGCCAAGATTTATGTATCTCTTTCAGAGTATTACGTTTTTCTTCCAAAATCATTCTTCAGACTTATTGATTGAACAGTTTCCTCGTTAATGTGGAGTAATAAACACACCATAATCAGTAAACAGTTCCTTCAGAGACACAAAGAACAGAAGGGTATAGCTTTACCCAACCTGATGTATTACTACTGGGCAGCAACCTACAAACAGTAGCCTATTTGCTTCACCCACCAGATGATGACTGGTGCCAATTACAACTGAATGTATGTAAACCAGTGGTGTCCAAAGTTGGTCCTCGAGGGTCAGCATCCTGCATCTTTTAGTTCTCTCCCTTGTTTAACACACCTGGATCAAATGATGCCTCATTAGAAGGCCTAAAAAGAACTTTGACCTGCTGAAAAGGTTGTTACTATCACCAGAGAGAGAACTAAAACATGCATTATCCCGGCCCTTGAGGACCGACTTTGGGAACCACTGATGTAAACCATCTCATCCCTTGTTTTAGTTATCTCAAAGCTTCCTCTCTTCTCTAAGCAATACTCTTCCTACCCAGTTGTAATCTCCACAAATCTGTCCACAATTTAGACAACACTTCAATATGACAAACTTCTTTATCTATAGTCCCACATATGATAACCATGTTTTCCTGCCAGCCATATTAGATCCTGTCTTTGCCCAATGGCAATGTAGTGATCTTTTTATATATGAAATTTTCGCTACCTTTGATGCCATCATGTCTAAATTTAATTTACAGCGTTCCACCCTCCTCCACTATTTCCAGATTAAAAATTTTGTTTGTAACATCAGTCCTTGCTTTCCCAATTTACTTCCAAAGGGAGGAGTGGAAATCATTTAGCAAATTCCCGCACAACCAGAGAAGAATCTTAGTGTAGATCTCATCTCAATACAGAAAAGCTCAATGAGATCAGAGCAGAATGGTCAGAAGTACTTGGAATAAACATCTCTGAGACTTTTAATCACGGATTACATAGAGTAAACGGGTCAACTTCATGTGCTCAACTTGGACTAATTCAATTCAAGGTTCTTCATAGAATTCATTAAGCCAGATTTTCAAGGATATATTCTACAGTCAGCGAAACATGTCATACATGTCAACAGGCAGATTTTACTCACATGTTCTGGTCCTGTAACAGACTGTGCAACTTCTGGTCTACGATATTTCGGATCTTATCTGAAGCTTTTGGAATAGACGTCCAACCCAGTGCTGAATTGGCAATATTTGGAGTACCCAGTTGTATATTAATAACACATGATTTTAAAAACGTACTAACTCTTTCAACTCCCCAAGACTGGAGAAGAATCTTAGTGTAGAAATCAGAACACCCACCCAAGGCTTTTCTTTGGTTGAAAGACCTGACTGTGTTCTTTAAGCTAGAGAAGATCAAATTTTGCTTTAGAGGATCGATCCAAAACTTTTATAAAACTTGGGTCCCTCTACTATCTTATTTTGAGAAAGTAGATGCCCTCCCTCAAGCTTGAAAATCACACAGGAACTAATTCTGTTGTGAATGTACCTGCACCCCCAGCTTGGTGGCCTAACTAATTCCTTGTAGTTCGAACCACTGTCAGGGGTTAGAACTACTGACAGTGTTCCAACCACTGTCAGTCTACTTATGTAGTTTTAAATATCCATATTCTAATTCAGTTTGTGTACACTTTGTCATGAAACGGTGCGGTGTTGGTGGTGAGGCAGGCGCAGCGGACCCAGGTCAGATGAATTATGATGATTTTAATGATAAATAAGTCCAGCAACAGGCAGCACACACATTGACAACGAATTGGCAAGACATTGACAAGGACCCGATGAGGAACAAGGAACACAGGTGGGTTTAAATACACAGCGGGTAATCACAGAACGAGACACACCTGGGAACAATCAAGGGGAGGACAGGACAACGAAGAGACTCAAGGACACAGAAAACTCGAAATTAACACACAGAAAACACAGAACACAACACACTTAGGTGCATGCGTGAATGTATGTTATGCACAGAGGTGCCGCCAAGAATCTTGGGCCCCTTAACCAAAAATTAAATTGGACCCCCCCTACGCAGCTGCTGTTACAATTTCTTGAGTCTATCTGACCCATCAAAAGCATCATGATTTTTAATGCTTGCAACTACCTTGCTTTCTTTGGTTCAATACTGATACTAGCGAGACTTCCGGATGGCGGAGAAGCCAGCAACAGCATAAATTTCGAGCTCCCAGACGGTCGAGTTACCCCCCGACAAATAATTCATAAAACACTGTTTTTCAGTATTTACATGTCATGTCAGGGAGTAACAAGAGGAAGACAAGAGGAATTCAGCAAGAAAACGCGAAAGAAACTGTTGTTTTATCAAAGGAGGTCTCTGAAGATAGCAAGCTAGCAGCGGACAAAGCTATGGAAGCTATGGGAGCTAACATTCTTGCAGAGCTGAAAGAAGTTCAGACGAACCTTAAAAAACAAATCACTGACCAGTCAGGACTCATAACAAAAGAAATGTCTGAGTTTAGAAAAGAGATGGGGAAGCGGCTTGACGACATTGTTGCAGACCTGAAAGATGTAAAGAACAGAGTTGAGGAGGCTGAACAGCGAATAACCGAAGTAGAGGAATTCAACGTCAAAGACGTGCTGAGCCACACGCTCCAGCTACAAGAAGACCTAACAGACCTGGAAGCCCATTCACGTAGGAATAACATTCGTATTCATGGGGTCACAGAGGGAGAAGAAGGCGACATCTCCCTCACGGACACCACACTGGGCATACAGCACTGTCACCGGTCACTCGGACCCAAACCGCTGTCCGGCTCCAACCCCAGATCCATTGTGATACATTTTCTGGAGTATACTACAAAGGAACTAGTGCTTCGTTCTGCGTGGGGGAAGAAAGTGATACAGCTGAAAGGAAAGCGCGTGTTCTTCGATCAAGATTTCCCCAGTGATATCCTCGCTAAACGTAAAGCATTATAATCCCATCAGGAAGATCTTAAAAGAGAAGGGACTTCGCTTCCAGACCATGTACCCATCCAGACTTAGTGTGTTTTACCAGAACGGCCCTGTGATTTACAACAGTGCACAGGACGCGTCTGACGACATGAGGAAGAGGAACATGTTTGAAGCAGCGGGTAAACCAACGGAGGACGCCTCCCAGCCCAAACCGAGAGTCTTCTCCCGGGAAGGAGCGAGCGGAACCCAGCGGTGGACCCGGGAAACGCGAGTGAAACACATCCAGGAAAAACTTAGGGCCTTCAAGCGCAACGACAACACCCTGTAACCTTCTTGTGAATTCCTCTGTAAAGTACCAGTATTACGGACGACCGCAGATCTGGGAACAGACATGCTTTCTCCATGGGCGCTGCCATGATGGACAAGAGACGACAGGCAGCACCGCGAGGAGCCCCGTGGGATTCCAGGGACTCTCCTCACTACTCTGAAGGTGGAATGGTACTTCATTCTTGGAAGTCACGTATGTTATGTGTTTTGTTGTTTTGCAGACCCCCCCTTGTTCACCAGAGCACCTGGAAAATAATAGGTATTTCTTTTTTTGTATACTAATGATAGAAGTGAAACAACAATATAAGGTAATTACTCTTAATGTTAACGGCTTACATAATCCCATTAAAAGAGGCAAAGCTCTTGCAAAGATGAAACAAGAAAAGCAAGATATAATTTTTTGGCAAGAAACACATCTTTCTACTGCTGAACATGAAAAATTATGTAAAATGGGGTTTAAAAATGTGTACTTTTCTTCATATGCAAAAAGCAGCTCTAGAGGAGTAGCGATTTTATTGTCCAACAGGCTGAACTTTCAGTTCTCCTCACAAATTAAAGACAAAGAAGGACAGTATATACTGGTCAAAGGATACATAGATCATAAAGTAGTAACCTTACTGAATGTGTATAGACCACCCGGGAATAATACACGACTTATTAAGAAAATATTTGACATAAATGCAACAGAAGTATCTGGGATATTGATATGCGGGGGAGACTGGAACTTTCACTTAAATCCTTTTCTGGACTCAACCAGCAAAATTACAAAGGCTCAGACAGAAGCAATATACATTAAAAGAATGCTTAAGGAATTAGGGTTGGTGGATGTATGGAGGAACTTGCATCCTCAGGATAAAAAATACACCTTTTTTTCTTACTCTCATCAGATGCATTCAAGATTAGATTATTTCTTTATACAAAGTGCTGATAAACATAGAATAATAAACTGTGACATCGGGGTGAGAGATATATCTGATCATGCGGGGTTGTATATGACACTTCACCTGGATAATGATCGTAAAGAAACCCTGTGGAGGCTTAATAATAGTTTATTGAATGATACTAAATTTGGCAGCTTCGTAGAAAAAGAATTCAAAGACTATATGGACCACAACAACACAGAGGATATTTCTCCCTGTATCTTATGGGACGCAGCAAAGACTGTTCTGAGAGGGAAGTTAATTATGTGATCCTCCCATAAGAAAAAAAAAGAGAAATGTTTAAAAGATCTTACTATAAAATTAAAATCTTTAGAAATACAGCACATGGAAAATAACAATGACCACACCGTGCTACAAATAACAGAAACAAAACAAGCTCTAAACTGCTTATATGAAGACCAGTTAGAGAAAAAAACTAAATTTATTAAACAGAATTATTATGAAAATGGACCCAAATCAAAGAAATTTCTGGCCTGGAGAATACATAAACAACAAACTGATAGATTTATACAAAAAATTAAAAATCCAATAGATACAATGACACACTACTCTCTAAAAGACATTAAAAAATCTTTTGAATTATACTACACTCAACTATACACACAGCCTCACGCAGTGGACCTGTCCTCAGTGAGAGCATTTCTTGCCTCACTGGATTTACCATCGATAGGAACAGATCAAAATAATAGGCTAACACAACAAATAACTGAGGAGGAGATTAATAAAGCAATTTCAAAAATGAAAGGGAATAAGATGGCAGGTGAGGATGGCTACCCGGCGGAGTGGTATAGACACTTCCGAAAATTATTTACTCCTCTGCTTAAGAATTGCTTTAATCATGCACTTTCTGGAGGGGAAACACCACCATCTTGGAGAAGAGAGGTGATCTCAGTGATTCCTAAGCCAGGTAAAGATAAAACAGAATGTGGTTTATACAGACCAATATCAGTTTTAAACGTTGATTACAGGATATTTGCAACAATATTGGCTAAAAGGCTCGAATTTATAATTCCAGAAATTACAGACGCAGACCAGACCGGTTCTGTTCACAACAGACAAACCCATGACAATGTGAGACGGGCTCTTCACCTCATAGACCAAATGAAAAACACAGAATCGATAGCTGTTAGTTTAGATGCAGAAAAGGCGTTTGATTCAGTGAGTTGGGACTATCTTTATTTGGCTTTGGAAAGATTTGGCTTTAATAATCAAATTATAGGTTGCTTTCGATCTCTGTATGAGTCAACCTCTGCCAGGATTAAGGTTAATGGGGATTTATCAGATAAAATACAATTAGGAAGGGGCTGTCGCCAAGGCTGCCCCCTCAGCCCCACATTGTTTGCGCTTTTTATTGAGCCTCTAGCACAGACCATCAGAGAACACAAGGATATTATGGGTGTAGCCATTAAAGGCACAATGCACAAGATTTGCCTCTATGCCGATGATGTGCTCGTATTGCTAACTAACCCGGAAGTCAGCCTACCTAATCTTCTGTCTTTACTCAAGACATTCGGCACTTATTCAGGGTATAAATCCAATCTACAGAAAACACAGGTTCTCTCATTTAACTATCAACCGTCAGTAAAAATTCATAAAATGTCTAGGTTCAACTGGCACAATATATTTATAAAATATCTGGGAATTAAAATTCCTGTAGAGTTATCTAATCTTTTTGAATGCAACTATATCCCACTGACAGTAGAGATTAGGGCGGATCTACAACGTTGGTCTCTATTACCCATGAATCTACATAATCGAATAGATATAATGAAGATGAACCTTTTACCAAGGCTTCTTTATCTTTTTCAGGCCTTGCCTATAAAAGTACCTGACAAACAATTAGAAGACAAGCAAGTAAAGACTGAAAGAAATGCTCGAATTTTAAGATGGCCAGTTTATGATAGAGATTTTCTCCCTGCAAGAATGGATAAGAGATTTACACAGTGGTCACAAAAAGGCATAACAAGTTATTGGAAGATTACAAAGAATAATGAATTAAAAAGTTTTAAACAACTTCAAGATAACTATAACCTGGAAAAATGTTACTTTTTTAGATACCTCCAGTTAAGACACTACTACAATAAAAGTATAAAATATTTGGAGGAGGACGAGAATGGTATACTTAAAATTCTATTAGATTCGAGCAATGGAAGACCTCTCAAAAAACAATATCCAAACTATATGCATGTCTACGAACGGAGAGGAAATGTAATACAACATATATTAAGACTAAATGGGAAAAAGAAGCCAAAATAACAATAAATGAAGAGGTTTGGTTAAATATATGCAATTCTGTGATTCACACGTCAAGTTCAGGCCTGTGGAAGGAATTTTCCTGGAAATGTATGGTGCGTTTTTTTGTTACTTTTGTTATTTTTGTTTTTTCCTTGTTATCACTCAACTGCTCCTGTCAAACTAGCTGCTCTGTAATTTTTTGTTAGAGGGGGGTCTAACTGTTCAATGTATGTATGTGTGTCTCTAAAACTGCAAAAATAACAAAAATAAAGTTTAAAAAAAAATACTGATACTAGCATAATATTTACTACTAGTGAACAATGAACAATGTTCTGTTCTTGCTGGATAATTAAAAATAATAATAATAAAAATTCATTTCATTTCTACATTTCAAAAGCAAGGCTGAGGAAGAAGAGACATGCCCAATTTCACAGTTTTGGTCCCCTGAGAAGAAAAACGAAAAATGTATATATACACTGCTCGAAAATATAAAGGGAACACTTAAACAACACAACATAACTCCAAGTAAATCAAACTTCTGTGAAATCAAACTGTCCACTTAGGAAGCAACACTGATTGACAATCAATGTCACCTGCTGTTGTGCAAATGGAACTTTGTACAGAACAAAGTATTCAATGAGAATATTTCTTTCATTCAGATCTAGGATGTGTTATTTGAGTGTTCCCTTTATTTTTTTGAGCAGTATATATACAGGTCCTTCTCAAAATATTAGCATATTGTGATAAAGTTAATTATTTTCCATAATGTAATGATAAAAATTGAACATTCATATATTTTAGATTCATTGCACACTAACTGAAATATTTCAGGTCTTTTATTGTCTTAATACAGATGATTTTGGCATACAGCTCATGAAAACCCAAAATTCCTATCTCACAAAATTAGCATATCATGAAAGGGGTCTCTAAACGAGCTATGAACCTAATCATCTGAAGCAACGAATGAACTCTAAACACCTGCAAAAGATTCCTGAGGCCTTTAAAACTCCCAGCCTGGTTCATCACTCAAAACTCCAATCATGGGTAAGACTGCCGACCTGACTGCTGTCCAGAAGGCCA
This sequence comes from Xiphophorus maculatus, assembly GCF_002775205.1. Taxonomy (NCBI): domain Eukaryota; kingdom Metazoa; phylum Chordata; class Actinopteri; order Cyprinodontiformes; family Poeciliidae; genus Xiphophorus; species Xiphophorus maculatus. The sequence continues at coordinate 32,362,842 of NC_036460.1, forward strand.
TCATTGACACCCTCAAGCAAGAGGGTATGACACAAAGATATTTCTGAACGAATAGGCTGTTCCCAGAGTGCTGTATCAAGGCACCTCAGTGGGAAGTCTGTGGGAAGGAAAAAGTGTGGCAGAAAACGCTGCACAACGAGAAGAGGTGACCGGACCCTGAGGAAGATTGTGGAGAAGGGCCGATTCCAGACCTTGGGTCACCTGCGGAAGCAGTGGACTGAGTCTGGAGTAGAAACATCCAGAGCCACCGTGCACAGGCGTGTGCAGGAAATGGGCTACAGGTGCCGCATTCCCCAGGTCAAGCCACTTTTAAACCAGAAACAGCGGCAGAGGCGCCTGACCTGGGCTACAGAGAAGCAGCACTGCACTGTTGCTCAGTGGTCCAAAGTACTTTTTTCGGATGAAAGCAAATTTTGCATGTCATTCGGAAATCAAGGTGCCAGAGTCTGGAGGAAGACTGGGGAGAAGGAAATGCCAGATGTCCAGTGTCAAGTACCCACAGTCAGTGATGGTCTGGGGTGCCATGTCAGCTGCTGGTGTTGGTCCACTGTGTTTTATCAAGGGCAGGGTCAGTGCAGCTATCTATCAGGAGATTTTGGAGCACTTCATGCTTCCATCTGCTGAAAAGCTTTATGGAGATGAAGATTTCATTTTTCAACACGACCTGGCACCTGCTCACAGTGCTAAAATCACTGGTAAATGGTTTACTGACCATGGTATCACTGTGCTCAATTGGCCTGCCAACTCTCCTGACCTGAACCCCATAGAGAATCTGTGGGCTATTGTGAAGAGAAAGTTGAGAGACGCAAGACACAACATTCTGGATGAGCGAGTCCTCATCTTGTCCACTGTCAAGTCTGTCGTCAGTTATTTTGTTACCATTTGCTGCCAGTTTTGAACTTTTAGCCTTCCGCTCATTCTGTGCTGCCTGGACTGTGGACTTTTGTATCTCTGTCATCTTCATTAAATTCATCATTCATCCTCTATAAAACTGGGTTCGCTGCGTCTGCCTCACCACCTCTAACCGCAATTCGTGACTGAAGGACTCAACCAAAAGTGACTACGGTGAGGTACGCTAAAGAAAAAAAAACATCAACATGGAGCCTGCTCACTGGAATGAAATAAGATCCACAATTAAAGACTGTGGAGATTGTGGCAGAACCATACTTCGCCCTTAGACACCTTGGGGTTGCCATCAAGACTCCTCTTGGTGCTGGAGGGCTGGTCTGCCCATCTCTCGTCCCTGGGGTTGGTGGAGCTGCAGCAGGAGAAGGCAAAGTGGGAACGCCAGACAGCTCTAGCTGTCATGGCCTCCTAAGCCAGATATCCCATTTTTCCGCTCCACCACCCCAGCTCCAGCCTCTCCTTCATCTTCAATGCCCTTCACAGCTCGGGTCACATCTCCAGCACCCGCCACAGCTCCAGTCACCTCTCCAGCGCCCGCCATAGCTCTAGTCATGTCTCTAGCACCCGTCACGTCTCCAGTGCTCGCCACAGCTCCAGTCACGTCACCAGCACCACATCCAGCAGCTGCTGCCAGCCCGTCTTCAGCCACCGCTGCCTCCTCGCCTCCAGCCACTGTCTTCATGGTCATGGGGTTCCAGGTGGCCAGGCTGGCACCTGGCCGACAGGAGGCATGGCTGGTGGCATGGCCCGCCCCAGTAAGTGGGTTCTCTGCCACAGTAAGTGGGTTCTCCTGCCCAGTAAGTGGGCTTTCGTCACCTCCGTGTGACTCCTCATTCCCTCTTAGTGCTCCCAGTGTGCTGCCTGGACTTTGGACTTTTGTATCTCTGTCATCTTCATTAAATTCATCATTCATTCTCTACAACCTGGGTCTACTGCGTCTGCCTCACCACCTCTAACCGCAATTCGTGACAGACATTTTGGAGGGAAAATGACAAGCAGTGCTCAATTTGGACATTTAGGGGTGTAGCCTCTTAGGGGTGTATTCACTTTTGTTGCCGGTGGTTTAGACATTAATGACTGTATATAAGTTATTTTGAGGGAAGAATACATTTACACTGTTATATAAGCTCCCTGCACACAGGCTACTTTTCATTGTGTCAAAGTGTCATTTTGTCAGTGTTGTCCCATGAAAAGATATACTTAAATATATGCAGAAATGTGAGGGGTGTACTCACTTTTGTGGTACACCGTGTGTGTATATTTTATATATATATAGTACACCTATGTCGTGATATAAGTCTTAAATGTTATTCATAATCGTCTTAAAATTATCTTTGAACATCTTAAATTTAAGTCGGTGAAACCTGCAGAACCTGTCTTAGTAGTTGTACCTCTTTCTTAATTTTTTTGTTTTTTGCCCCCTCAACAAAAGATGAGAAAAAATAATATTTCTCTTTCCTCCCTTTCAAATTTCATAAAATTTGAGCATGTGTTGTTTTTTTAGCTACACCATCCGAGTTTGGCAAAGTGTGTGATGCCTACACATTTCAGTGTGCCAACGAAGTATGTGTGAGCCTGGAGTGGAAATGTGATGGCATGGACGACTGTGGGGATTATTCTGATGAAGCCAACTGTGGTGAGGAAATCGCTGCACTGCAGATCACTATCGATACAGGCAGATCCAGATTAAAAGTAATCACCCCTCCCAAACCAGCACCTACACTAACTCTCAACATTCCAGCTCACACTCCTGAGGTGCCAGGTTGCTCCCGATACTTCCAGTTTGAATGCGGAAATGGGCGCTGCATCCCTACCTGGTGGAAATGTGATGGAGAGAATGACTGTGGTGATTGGTCGGATGAGGCACAATGTACAGGTACAACTAGCTGCAGAAGAGTGTAAAACTTGAATACCTATGAATTTTCCTTTGCTTATTCACTGATTTACTTTGATTTCTTACCATCAGGGGGCGTTACTCCCCATGCTGTCACATTTGGTCCCGTCACATGTGCGCCCAACCGTTTTCAGTGTGGCTCCGGAGCCTGCATCATCAACACCTGGGTCTGCGATGGCTACGCCGACTGTCCTGATGGCACTGATGAGCTTGGATGTCCCACAGGTTGGAGTCCTCTGCTTCAGTTCAGGACGTCTTTTAGATCAGAGCGGGACCACCAAAGGACACTAACTGGAACTCGGAAAGCTGAAATAGTCATGAGAAAAAAAATTTAAGATATTTAATCTAATACACGTTTTTAATCCTAACTCCTTTACCCTAAAATCTAATCTAAGTTCCAGCCATTATTATAAAATTCAAACATTAGAAAACCTCCTATGTGATTTAAAAAGGTGTACACAAAAACTTTTAATGCTAAATATTTCTCAAAGTTATAAATATAAGTTAAGATATTTTAAGTTGTAGTTTGTAACTTTCATTAAAAAATATGTTTTTTACATATTTGTTTGAACTGTCACCAGGGTTTCCCCCAGAAAACTTGCTAAGTCCGGTGGTCAGGGCACCACCGGACTTAGCAAGGGCCGCTGCTGGGAGGAGCAGAGTGGGCCGCTGCTCCTCCCAGCAGCGGCCCACTCTGATTATGTATTAAAAGATGTTGACAGGAAATGTAAAAATATTACTGGGTTATTATAAATGTTGCAGGAAGACATTGTCAGTGAGATGCTATTTAAATCCACAACCATAGAGTCTTAGAAACAACAAATAAACAAAAAAAAAACAATTAAAATAAATATCAACTACTTGCACCTCTGATACGTCCAAATTAAGCCCGCAGCTACTTAAAGCCATCAGGCCTTCAGAACTCCATAAATGCTAACATTTTAACATAGACCACAGATATAGAAATGTAACATTTGTTCATTCAGAATAGCAGTGCTGTTAAAGAGCTGGCAAGTTTACTTTGTAGAAGTTCAAAGAACAATCTTTTTAGATTGTTTTGTTACCATAGCTGCAGTCTGATGCTGTGAGTTTAATCTTTGAGTTTGAGCTCTGTTTGTTAACAAACATATCTCAGTCAGCTACAATTATCACTGATTTCTTTTTAGGTTGGCCAATGAAACCACCTTCCCTCCCCCATATTTCTCTAAATCCATGGTGAAACGCTGTTAGTAGTGCTGATGTTCTTAGCAGCAGGAGGGCCCATACATCCAATTCTGCTCAAGGCTTCATACAAAGTTAGATTGGCCCTACATGATCAGTTAAATCCACTGCACTGCACATGTTTCTGCTGTATATAGAAAGACAAATGAGAGATTTAATCCATGTGGCTTTAGCAGCTCTTCCAGTTTTTAATAAGTGTCACACTATATCTCACCAGTATTCTGTAATCTGATTTGGACAGTAAAAGAAATGAAAAGAAACTTACTGGAGAAACCATTAGGTTCTGCAGGTGCTTTGTAAAGGTTTAAACTTTCGGTTAAAGCACAGTAAAGGTACGAATGTAGGACAGATGGTTGATGTTAGAGAAAAGTTAGCTTATTCTAAAAAGTAAACTTCTGCTTAAACTCTGACTTCTCAGTTCCTGAGCAACAAATAATCTGTCCCCATTTCGCTTTTCTTTTTTGTCTTGAAAGCACAGGAGAAGACAACCAAACAGGGAGCAGAAAAAAAGAAAGTGTTTTTTTTTGTATTAGAGACACATTTATGTCAAAGAAGCTTCATAGATTGCTAGTGTGTTGCCAAGCGACTGGGGCTGCCGTATTATGTGGTTCAGTCCTGGTTGTGCTCCCTTTGAATACAACCATGTAATCTGAAACATTCACTGCTCCTTATTCCTCTGACAGCAGCTAATAGCTCCATGGCCCCGGCCCCTCCTTTATCCCCTGGACGCTGCACTCAGCATCAGTTCCAGTGTCACCATCCCCCCCACTGCATCCAGGAGTGGCTGCGCTGTGACGGACACCCACACTGTGAGGACAGCTCAGACGAAGCCAACTGCCGTAAGTCTCTGTGAACCACATGCAGGCACTGAAATACTTCTATAGACATTTTACTGTTTGTCGCAGGGTTGCTATGCATTCTGAGACATTCAGAAATTTTCTTTGACCACTTTCCAGATCTGAAAAAGTAGAAAAGAAAGAAAACTGAATGTTTGATTTTTTTTTTTTGCCAGCTTCAGTTGGTTGAAGGACAAAAATCAAATTGGCAACAACAGAACAAAGTATAGCAATGACACATCAATGTCTACAAAATAATCAGGTATAATAAGAGATATCCGTAACATACAGTACATTTGAATGAATCCAGAAATGCTACCTTTGCCACACTCTGTTCACAGTTAAGAAGAATGTAAATTAAAACATTTCAGATGGGTACTTTGTCCAGGAAAAAGAGGACAGGTACTCTAGCACCACCTGCTGTTTATCTGAATACACTTTTGATTTTATAGTCAGTTGATATTCTTTAGCCGTGTCCGAATTCAGAGGCAGCATCCTTCAAAGGTCGGATTTGTAGGTCATCATGGTGAGGCGACAAGGCCTGTTCGAATTCGAAGACTCCTCCAAATGTGGCCAACATATGCGTCCTCCCCCAGATTTGAAGGATGGGTCTAGTGCTGGCAAACCAGGCGTTCAGGCAATGGCAGTGAAGAGCGGCAAATTATTTTACTATATTACACTTTAAGCGACTCAATATGATTTTCTACATAGTGTTTAGGCAAGAATGTAGCGTTGTAAGTCTCAGATATCTGCTCGGTTCATCAGTACATTGCCTAATCACAATATTACTCCAACATTTTTGGAGATGTCTGCTCCCACTGCATTAAACACTGATATTATTCAGTCAGATCATATCTGGTTGTAAAATATTTGGTTAACTAAGGTATTACTGAACAAATTGGTTTGACTCATTATAGTTAAGCCTTCAAACATAGTAGCTTTATTTAAGTCCTAGTTGGAGAGTATTACATTTGTAAATCAATAATTTGCTTATATTTATTCCTTGTAGAACTGTGCTATACATTGAACATGTTAGAAACAAAAAATATATATATATATATATGTTTTTAGAGGTGTGCCAATCAATCGTCCACCGATCATAATCGGCTGATTTCCGTGAAAAAGTGTAGGATCGGTGATAGCGATCACTCTCTCTTGTTGCCGATCACCAAAATCAATCACATTTATCTCACTTCGCAGCCTGTGTGTGCAGCTGATCTCCTCTTTCCTTCACACTCCGCAAGCATGCGGCATCAAATCCTGTCGTGTGGAACTATAACACTCTGAGAGTGAATGGAGACGTTTGCGTGTTGTGGCGGAAAATTACCTTGGGGTGAAGCACGTCAAAATGCATCAACACAACAAATCTAATATGGCATTTTAAAAACAAGCACTTTACGGAGTTTGGCTACATCGAAGCTCACTTCAGGAAAAAAAGGACATCCGGAGCGGCCATATAGCAGGTAAATCTGCGCACAACTACCAACTCTCACCCGAATTAGCATCACGGTCAGAAAGCTAAACAAATAATCCGATAAATAATTCAAGTCTTTGAGCTGGCGGTGTAAGATCCTGGGTTCTGCTCATGCTCTTGGACCGCCGCTATGCGCTACTGGTAGTAATATTTCACAGACGTAGCGATGCTCAACCTCCACTAGACAGTGAGCTTTCACACCGAACATCTGCTTAAAGCTACAGCATGTAATTTAAAAAAAAAAAGATTTTAGATATGTATTAAAATATGTCTAAATTAAGTGAATTTATCGCCAGATAATTTTTCCATTTTGCCAGATAACATACTATCATTTATACCTAAACCGAAAAATTAACAGGCAATTACTAACCAAAGAACACATTTTAAATAACAAATTAAACAAAAACTGTAATTATAAATAAACTAGAAAATAAGCAAAAAATAAAAATAAACTAAATAATCTAAATTCTAAGATTTAACTGAAAATTGAGAAGTAGCTCCTATACTCCAGCCCCTAATTGTGCATTAAATCACAATTACATCTAAAGGATCTATTCTATCAACCTCAATAATATCCTATATTAATGCAAAGACATTAAGGAATTCTTCTTTGTTCTTCATTTTCATGATGATGAACCTGCAAGAGAATAGAAGGAATAGGAATGTCTTTAGTCTGCAGATGCCTCCAGGAGCAGACAGAGCTTTGTCACTGGCCTCTCCACCACACTGGTTTTGGTCTGAAGTTGCACTGAACGAACCAGGCCTCCTGCATCAGCTTTGACTGCTAGGACTTTCCCCATCTGCCAACATCCTCTGGGTGCAGTAGCATCTGCAATCAAGACAATGTCTCCAGGAGAGAGGTTTCCTTTCCATCTCATCCACTTTTGTCTTTCCTGCATTAAGGGCAGATACTCTGAAATCCATCTTTTCCAAAATAGTTCAGCCATATTCTGTACTTTCTTCCATCTGCGGCTGAGGTACAGGACTTGTTTCTGAAACAGTCCAGATGGCAGAACATGTTTGCTCTTTAACATCAGGATGTGATTTTGTGTGAGGGCTTCTAAATCATTTGTTGATGGGTCTGTCTTTCAAAATGGCTTCAGCCTCACAGAAAACAGTTTGCAACGTTTCATCATCCACAACCTGCTGTTTTAAAACTGAGGTGAGTACTCTCCTGACTGAACGAATCAAGCACTCCCAGATGACACCTTGATGTGAAGCTGCAGGTATATTGAAATGCCAGTTTATGCCATCCTGGACTAGAGCCTTTTGGATTTTATTCTGGTTTAAGGCAGCCAGACTTTCTTTTAGCTCTCTATTGGCTCCCACAAAATTTGTGCCATTATCTGGCACACATTTTGCCAGATAATGGAAGAGACTGGACCACACCTGCAGATGAATCTTCTGATTGCATTAATACAAGAAGTGGCATCCAGAACACAAATCACTTTCAAATGAACAGCACAATCAACTCCAACATCTGTGAATGGAGGTTGTCTGGTGGTACCTTTTCCTCAGCCATTTTTATTCTAGAAGTTTTCCTCCATTTCTTCTGCAGTTAACACAGTCAGACAAGATCTTTCTGGCAGCAGAGTTTGCACTGACTATTCAGCATCTTTGATGCAGTCTGGACAACATGTGGTTTCTTTCTGCTGGACCAAGCAGATGGTAAATGCAACACAGAATTAATGTTGTCACATGCATGACTTTACACAGGACAACTGGATGTCCAGCCCCAGATGGCACAGCAGCTCCTCCAAGATGTCCACCCACTCTGAGGACTCTATTATCAACCACTGGACCAAGTCCGAACAGCTGGCCGTCTTCTGAGATGGCCCCATCAGCTCTGAGTGAGCTGATCTCTGGTCCAAACCTGTGATGTTGTTCAAATTGAATAGCTTGAACAGCTTTAGATGGGCATCCTCTTCTTCTTCCAAATGCTCCTGCAAGCTGTTCTGGTCATCTGCTTGACTCAACGTTGTAGAGACCGGAGGTTTCTGGAGAATCTCCTCAGCCAGCAACTGCTGTCCATCTTGGAGCTGGGAGGAAAAGCTGGTAGCATCTTTTCCCAGGTTGATGTTCTTGCCCTCTGTTTCATTGCAGATGTATTTTAGGACTGTGATCCGGTTCTTGGCAAACTTTCGTTTCAGGCTCTGAAGACGTTGTTCTGCAATACAACGGTTAATAGGCGAGATGGAATTTTCAGATTTGAAAGGCAAATCAATACAATAATATCCATTTTTTAAATTGTGCTGAATTGTTCATGATATTTATAAACTTGACATCTTCTCTGGACATTTCAATCTGCTCTTGGGATGTTTTTTCAATGAAATTGATTGTATTGTTCAGTCAACATTGTTTCCAGATGTTTAACCGAAATCCTGTTTACAGTGAAAGAATGGCAGTCTGTTTTGTTCCTTTCACTCCTGAATGGACCATTGATGACCCATCCAACTCGGGTCCAAACTGCATATGGGCATTGCTCCTGACTGTTGATCACCTCCCATGGCTCCATTACTTTAGGTGAATCTGTGCCAATGAGCAGATCTACATGATCATATATGTTGTGGAGCTTGATGCTTTGCAGGTATGGCCATTTGTCAATGTCCTTCTGTTGTGGAACATTTCGCTTTGAAACAGGCATTAGTTTCTGTGTCATGACATCTGGAAGGTCAATGAAATAATTTTTATCAAGTGCTGCTACTTGAAGTCCAGAGATTATGTTTGTACTCACAACATCTTTATGTCCCATTGTTTGCAGCTGGATACTTGTTCTTTTACCTTTCAGTGTCAGCTTCCGGGCCAAATGTTCAGTACAGAACGTTCCTGTGCTGCCCGGGTCCAAAAATGCATACGTCTGCACAGTGGTGTTGGTTTTTGGACTCCTGACTTGAACTGCAACGATAGAAAGGTTTGAGTTATCTTCATCACAGACCCTGACATGACCATAGGTCTGAGTCATTGTGGAGGTGGTACTCAGAGGATTCTGTGGATGTCTGGAGAAAACTCTTGTGCTCTCCTTGTCAATGTGCAAGACACTGGGATGCTGCTGGTGACAAACAGAACAGACCAAGCGACCTCTGCATTCTCTGCTTATGTGTCCAAGCTTTAAGCAGCCAAAACACATTCCTCTTTCCTTAATAAAGTTTACTTTATCTTTATGTCGCTTGTCTTTTAACTTAAAGCATTTGTCAACTGTATGATTATTTAGGAGACAATACAAACAGCTGTGGCTATTTGAGGACTTTTATCTCCAGATGGACATTCAAGAACATTTGTAGCAAAGCTACTCCCCCTTTTCTTCTGTTTGGTAAAGCTGCTATTGGAGTTGAGCTGTTGAAGGTCCTTGATGTTGCCAAACAGTGGATCAGATGCAACTTTAATTTGTTTTTCAATAAAAACAAGATCGGTGAATAATGCCCTCTGACCCCTGTTTTCCTGAAGGTCACAGGCCACATTTCTCCAGCTCTCTCTTATTTTATAGGGAAGCTTTAGTATTATGCTACTCATTATTGACGGCAAGTCCAGTTCTTTCATATGAGTGATGTATTCTGTTAAATTTGAACATCCCTTAAAACAGAGAAAATGCTTGCAGTGATTTAATGTCCTCATTTTTAATAGCTGGCCAGTTGCTAATTTTATCCATATAGGCCTGTGCAATTTTATATTAATTTCCAAAATTTTCAGAAAGAAGACCTTTAGCTTTAAGGTAGCCCAGTTCTGATGGTAAATGCTGGCAACTAAGCACAAGGTCTCTAGATTGCCCCCTTGTGTATTGTTCTAAAAAGTCCAAACAGTCATTTAAATTGGACGTTTTGGCCTCCACGCCGTTCTCAAATGCTCTTATAAATGATCTATATTGAAGAGTATCGCAGTCGAAAACAGGAATGTTTCTTGGTGGCAAGACAGCGCTTTGGTTTTGTTGAACCAACATGTCAGTGATGTCATTTTGCCGCTGCATGATGTCAATAATACTGGTTTGTTGATCCATTTGTTGATCTGGTTACTGTTGCATACTTGTGTTCGGACTTTGAACAGTTAATTGAGCACAGATACTTTGTGGCTTATCAACGCTTTAGCCGAACAATTGGTTGCTCAGAGCTGGCAGAGGACATTTTAACATCATCCATATTTTTCTCTGGAACAAACACATCGGCACAGGGGTCAAGTTTTAGTACCGAATTGGTGTTGCGCTTTTCAATACAGTATACGAGTTCATGCCATCATAACATTTTGCGCCGTACTGTGAATTTATTTCCAACACATGAAGTTTTGCTTTAGCAGCCGCTAACTCCGTCTCAAGTTCAAATTGCTCTTTTTCTTGTATTAGCTTTTCCTCCAGCGCTTCTAGCTGATGTTTCTTTTTGAGTCCATTAGCGCCGCTTCATCAGCGCCGCTTTCTCGGCCTCTGCTTTAATTCAAGCCAATGAAGTGGAGGAGACACAGGACACCTGAGTGCCTGATTTTGACTTTACAGAGCGCACGTTGGAAGTGCTGTCTTCAGGATTTATTACATCAACATAATTTTTGACTTGGTCATAATCATCTGCATTTGGTTGCACAAAAGACTTACCCAGTTCACATAACCAGCCCCTGACAAGCTCAGTAAACTCGTGGTAAGTTCTTATTTTATTTTTAAAATGTTCATTTTGTTTCATGAGTTCATCAGAGGGGAGTGGCAAACTTGTCAAGTTTTTATGAGATACCTCTGCATTCTGAGAACACTGAATAAATGTAGCAAGAAGAGAATTCACTGAGTCAACTTTATAATTTGACTCCATCAAAACATTTAAATCTTCCATTATTCGTCTTACTTGCTTCAATTTAGCATTTCTTTTATCTTGGCACGTTTTTATATAGGACATCAAGCCTTTCTCAATCAGTTTAATACTTCGACTGGAAGAAACCTCTAAATCACTCTTGGCCAATTATGCTTTCATTACATCAGACATTTTAGCAAAACACTTTGAACTGCTTGTAGCTTTCTTGTTGCTGTCTTTTACTTCCTTTTTCTTTTAAACCCACTGGCTGTGCGTAAAGGTGCAGCGCTTTAACCCAGTCTTTTATTCATCTTCATTTGACGAACTTGTACTGTAACGTTGATCGCTATCATCAAACTCCTCTCGTTTGGCCGTTTTCCTTTACAGCAATAGCAATTGTTGTACATTCAGCTGTCTTTGAAGAAAGACGTGAGCATTTGTAGCTTGTAGGTGAGGCACTTTCATGGTGTGACGGTGCGGTGAGAGGTTGGAGAAGGAGTTAGCAATGGTGGTTATCCACTCTAACCCAAAACATCAGGACGCACTTGAAGTATTCCACACTTTCACTTTATTTCACTTTGTCCATGTAAAGCCAGATCTCCATGGTACTAAACATTATAGCCTCATACACAAGAAAAGTAATGATGGTTTACCACTCTGCACCTCATCATCACCGATGATCTCCTTTACAACAACGTGGAAGACGAGTTCTCACTCTGTACAATAGTACAACAAAGGAAAAAGGGAATAGGCGCCCCCTTGTGGTGATACCTATTCATCTCTGGGAACCAAGCAGTATAATGACTGTTACAATGGCTTGTGGGCACGGCCGTTTCCGCTATCAAAGAACAAAGGAGATGGTTCCTCCAAACTCTTTGCAGCCATCCGCGCATCAACAGACTTGAGATCGTCGATTTAAACTCCAAGTTCGGCTTTTTTACTTGTTGTTGTTGATTCAAAAAGCCAAGAGTCAGGTTTTTTACTTGATGTCGTTCCAAAAATGCCAAGGTCCAGGTTTTTTACTAGTTGTCGTTGTTTCAAAAATCCAAGGTCTGGTTTTTTACTTGATGTAGTGACTATTTGTCCAAAACTCAAATAAAAAAATCAAAAAACTTAAGACTTAAATGTGATCAAAGCAAAAGGTGAATTTAATTCAAATAGTCACCTGATGCACCGTGGGTTCTGGCTTATGCAGTCCAAAAAGATAAAAAAAAAGTCAAAATTCAGTTAGAGGGTTGTTTTGTCAATGTCAAATTTATTTATATAGCACTTTAAAAACAGGCATAAAACTGCACCAAAGTGCTGTACAAGAATGACAATAACACACATGAATAAAAACAGAGTATCAAAACACTAGTTCAATTAAATGCCAAGGAATAAAAATGAGTTTCAAGAAGCGATTTAAAATGATCCAGGCTGTGGGCAGATCTAACTTGGAAAGGTAGATTGTTCCATAGAAGAGGAGCAACAACAGAAAAAGCCCGATCTCCTTTCCTCTTAAGTGGGTTTTATTCCGTATTCAGGGAAACAAGTCACAGGCTTCACAGGATTCTGCTGCTTCTCCTGCTCTGATTCCTGTACCTGTTCTCTGACTGATTAACTGACAGACTGACAACTGATGACTGATTGGATAGACTGGCTGACTGGTAAAAAACCATCTGACCACCCACGTGCATAATGAGCTACTTAAAATCTATATATTTATACTGTGAAACAAACTGAAATTAATTAACTAATTAAGTGAATTACTAACCAAAGAACATCTTTTAAATAACAAATTAAACAAAAATTCTAATTATAAATCAACTAGAAAATGAGCAAAAAATAAAAATAAACTAAATAATCTAAATTCTAAGATTTAACTGAAAATGGAAAAATTGCTCCTACACTTAGGCTCAGTTTTTTTTCTTCACCACTCTGTGCTTCACGCTGTCACGGTTGCTAGGCAACATGTGTTACACTGAGGTGCAGGCTAGACCTGTCCAAATTCACAGCTTTTTCTTTCTGTCATCATTCACGGCCTCAACGGAGCCGTCCTATGTAAACTGGGTGCTTTGAAGGATGCAGGCTACCAACTTCAATAACTCGCTGGACTCGACTACACCAAAATGGATGATGACCCAAATGATGAAGACTTCGCTCCACTAAAGAACCAGTCCACAAAAAGGCCATTAAAAAGAATGAAAACAGACCAAGAGGAATCATCCTTCAGTTCTCTTCCCGAACGTATAGGGATAGCATATGGAAAGCCGTGAAAAACAACATCTTTTTGAAGGCACTTCGGCCAGTGATCGAGGCAATGAGAAAAGATGGACCATTGCTTACGACGTTCATGCCCGAGCCAATGTGAGCAGTAAAGAGGTTGGCCACCATGGGTAACTGATATGGGCAGGAGAGACTAGGCAGTCGGCGCTGCTCCTCTACTAACATCTAGAAGAAGATGAGGATTTCTTGTGCTCTGGAATCTGACACTTTAAATCCACATTCTATTTAGGGAATTTTGTTCATGAAAACTATAGGTATATGTTCATACTCATTTGGCAGCTCAGTTAAATTTAAGAATGCTGCAGTTTACTTGCTCTATCAAAATGTTCTTAACATATATTTTTTCTGTTTTATCTGTAAATACTGTAGGTGCATAGTTTGAAAGCAGCACAGCACATACGTACATGCACAAAACTTGCATACATTTTTCATAAATCTGTCTTTATCTACAGGTTCGTTGCATGCTAGGTTAAAAAAATGCCACAAAATTAAAAGATTTATTTCCTTTTTCCAAGCAACTATATACAGACCTTTTTTTCTTACAAGAATCACATTGGAATAGTGATTGAAGTTGCTCAAGGTGAATATTTGTTCCTCAAATGTTCACACTGTTATAAAACTTTGCACAAAGAATTTTATGCTCAGCTGTAAAAACGCTGAGTTTCATATTGTCTGCCAGCTCTGATTTTATTTAGCTGGAGATTCCTCATACCATAATAACTCATCTTACTTCTTCACTCATCTTGATATTTAAAGATGCATTTTTTTTATATTATTATTTTTGTCTTCAGCATCCCTTTAACACCACACCTGAGACGTGATTTTGCCCACAAATCCCTTCAGTTATGAAACATGTTGTGTTTGTGAGTGAGAATGGGTGAATGTGACTCTTGTGTAAAGAGCGTTGAGTGGTCCAAATGGTTGGAAAAGCGCTATATAAGTTCAGTCCATATACCATTTACTATTTGTTTTGAGTCATCAGAAGCAGATAGGGTACTAACAAGAGTCTAATGTAGGAGCTGTGTTTGTGTTTAGCCACATGGCAGTCTCTGCTCTGCACCAACGGGACTCGCTGTTCTGATGGTGAGCTTTGCGTGTTGGATAGCGAGCGCTGTGACGGCTACCTGGACTGTTCAGACCACAGCGACGAAGAAAACTGCACCAGTAGGTTTTTGATTTTTTTATCCTGCAAGGTTATTATTGTTTCCTGGAACTAACAAAATAACAAAAACTGAAAAATAGAGAAAACTGTTTTGTTAGCTGACATGAATAAAATTGGTAATTAATGGGGAAAAATTATAACCAGCTGGAACTATATTGTGCATTAATAAACCTAACTAAAACATGCTGAAGTTATGTATAATATCCTTCGTTTTTGTGTTCATAAATCTATTAGCTTTTTGAACTGATGTCAAATAAATCTTTTATTTGACATTTTATTCCAGACACAAGCAGGTTGTCAGAGTACGCCATACTCCTACTGGGAGGAGTCAGTCCGTAAAATAACAGCAAAGGTTGGGAGAAAACACCAGAGTCACTCGTTGTTCAATAAGAATTAAATACAGTTTTTGAAAATGGTTTCTTCTGTTTAGTATTCTGATTGATGTGTACATGATAACAATGCAATGCTTCACCTTTTTGAGTTCTGCACCTAAAAATTAACCAAGTGTGAAAAACTAATTAAAAACAATTATTTCACTAATAAAAACTAGCCAACACATTCTAAGTACTATGAATTACTGCATGAATTACAACTAACTGAATTAAACAAATAAAAAGTCACAACAAAATAAAACTAAGATATAATAAAAAAACCCAAAGCTATCATAACCTGGCTATCCTGGAGAATTTGGTCAGAATAGGGTGATTCTAGGTGCCTTAAATAGTCTAGTGCTGCTTCCTGCTGGTTGCATTTGTGGATTACACAGTTCCAATTTCTTCCCTTGATCTCCCAGTGGACACACTTGCCTACAAAGTCCAGAACCTCCAGTGGACCCCAGACTTCTCTGGCGCCATCACTCTGATCTGGTCCCGTCCCAAGAACCTCCCCTCGAACTCCTGCTACTTCCTTGTACACTACAGGTGAGCTTGGTGGACCGTTACCATCTGACATCTGTGCTGCTCAGCTTAGCCCCAATCAGATGTTTGATTTTGTGTTCAGGCTGGTGGGAATGCAGGAGTGGACCAATATGGACACCCACAGCAACAAAACCAGCTACAAACTGGCTGTGCTGAAACCAGACACCACCTACCAGGTGAAGGTTCTCACTCAGTGCCTAAACAAGCTGCACAAGACCAATGAGGCCATCACCATCAGGACGCCCGAGGGATGTGAGTGTCTCATGACCTGCCTTCATTTTAAGTCAAGTCAAAGTTTATTTTTATAGCATATTTACAGCAGCCTCAGCTGACCAAAGTGCTTAACAAACAGTGAAGTTAGTAACGCGTTAATCAAACCACTTTTTTCAGTAACAAGTAATCCAATGCATCACTATTTCAAATCCAGTAATCAGATTAAAGTTACTTATCCAAATCACTGTGCGTTACTATTTTCTTTTGTAATTGGGCCCTTGTAGCGAAGCGCTGCGAAGGCCTATTGTATTGTCTTATTATTATTTTTCCGCAAAAAGATACAGCTTTTTTGAGGCTTTAACATACTCAAAAACTCACCAAACTTCACTCAAAATTGTCCCCCCACTAAAATGTTTTAATTCTAGTGGAATCGCAAGTGGGGGTGGAAAAACTGCTCTACAGCGCACCCTAATCCTAAGAATTAGGGCGACCACCCAAAAAGTGTACATTTGGGAGAAAAAATGCCCCTTTTTGAAAAATCCTGGAGGGCTAACCATAGGTCATGGGGTCACGGGACATGGCTCTAAAAATAGGGTGATCCCTCGTCACCCTAATGACCCAACCTAGCGATTTTTAAGACCCCCAGTCTTCCCGTGAGAGACCCCCAAAGGGGTCAAAGTTTACTGAAAAATCGCTTTTAGGCGCTCCCAAATGGCAACATTTGCTGTAATACCATTGACTGCCACCAGATGGCATCTTGCCATTTGGATATCTTTCTCAACTGCAATTTGCCACTTGGGTATTATTATCCATGGCACTTGCCAAATGGGTATAATTCACAATGGCACTTGCCACATGGTTATCATTCTCCATGGCACTTGCAATATGGGTATTATTATCAATGGCACTTTGCCACCTGGGTATCATTCTCAATATAAGTGACACTTTGTCATATATCACTCAATGGCACTTGCCATATGGGTATCATACAGGAGTACTCCCAAATGGCAGGTCTGTAATTGGAGCCTTATCAGAGTCTTATCGGAGATAGGACAAACTGTAGGTCGTAGAAATCTGAAATGTGGTAGTTAGGTAGATCTCCCCAAATCAAGGAAAAAAGTCTCTTGAAGGTACCCCTAAAAAGTACATGGAGGTGACCATTTTGGGTCAAAGGGTGAATTTTGGCCATTTTTCACTTTTACTTATGTCGAATTTTAACAAACTCCTCCTATGGATTTTGAGCTGTCACTGTTCACAACAAACACAATATCACAAAGACAATTAGAAAATACCAAAAACTAATAACATGAATAAAAACCAAAACAATACTTAATTTCAGCTGTAGATATTTTCTCTTTATCTGGTGTTGAAGGCTAGAGAGAATAGATATGTTTTCAGTCTGGACTTTTAGACCTATTGACTGAGAGGGCTTAACAGGGAAGGAGACTGCACCACAGAGAAGACTCTGTCCTTTTTAGTTTTTAGCCTGGCTTTAGGGACACCTACTAAAGGATGGTCAGTTGAACTTGGGGCTCTGGGTGGAGTGTAGGATAAGAGTAGGGCTTCTTAAGTAAGAAGAACCCATAGAGTTTAGACACTTAACAACAATCAATAAAACCTTAAATTTTACCCGAAAAACGACAGGGAGCCAGTGAAGGTTGCGCCAAACCGAGAAGGCATACTGTCCCAGAGTTACAGAAAAACTCCTGTTTAGGTGCTTTTCCACTATACTGCCTCTAACTCATTTGGTCCTGGTCTGCCGCAGATTCGTTTTCCATTGACAAATCCAGTGCAACTTTGGCTGACTGTTTTTGGTACCTACTTTAGGAGAGGAACTAGCAGAACTGAGTCAGGTACGGCACAGAAACGATTTGATTGACAGCTGACCTCATTCGTTGATTGGCTTGTGATTTACTGTATGTCACTGAAAACTGCAAACATTAAAGTTAAGCTGTGGCCTGCTGACATGATGTCTGCTATCAAAGAGCTGCTCAGTACGGAGAATCAGTTATGAATTTAATCAGGATCAACGCCTGGAACACATGCTGTAAGTTTTCCAGCAGAATGGACAAGACTTAGCAGCTCTGCTTATTGCAGTTAGTCGCTTTGAAGATCAGACAGCAGTGAAGAAGAGAGTGAAACAGTGAAGCTGTGGTCAGCTTTCTGACTTGGCTACAGTTTTACACAGACAGTGTGAAACACCAGAACTACATAATATTAGCTTGTGATATGGATTTTATTTTTCCTTTGGATAAAAAAAAAAAAAGTTCATGCGTGACTGTTTTTCTCTTTTGATTACATTACCTAAATCCAAAAGATTGCACATTTAAGATAATAAAGTGCCAGAATGTAATTATATTTATTCGTACCCCAAAATAATCAGCTGATTTGAGTCTTTATGTTTGAGCCAGAAATGAAATATCTGGGTTTATTTGAGTCAATTCCTGAGTGTTACTGCAAACATAAGGGGAGAGTTAACCACAGTTACGGCACACTCATGTCCCACCCACCATAGTGAGAAAGAGACTGTATGATGGAAAAGTTCACTACCTGGGGTAGAACTGGACCGTACATTAAATGGTTAATGTGCGACTTGCCAGTGGAAAAGAACGGGAACCAATTTAAAGATAATTTAAAACTTTTGAAAGGGCAGTTTCAATGCTGTGCCACAATTTTAAATCAGTCTGAAATTTTTCACCAGTTTTGTCAAGGTCAAGATAAGTCTGCAGTTGAACATAAGCAACTTTCTCAAAACTTTAGACATAAATGGTCATTTAGAAATAGGTCTGAAGTTAGACAACACATTTGAATCCAGGGGGTAACTTTTCTAGCAAGTGGTACAAATATTCATACACAGCCTGACATACAGTACGTGATCAAAACAGTTCAAATACACTGGGGCTACTGCAGAATACAGTGAGGAAAATAAGTATTTGAACACTGTGCAACTTTGCAAGTTCTCCCACAATCATGGAGGGGTTTGAAATTTTCATCTTAGTATCATCTTACATAATCATTTCAAACCCCTTACAGGCACTTAAAGCAGCTGGCTTTGAGTCTCTTTCACTAACAGCAGTTCTACCAAAAGTGGTAGAACCTGAGTGTTCTACCTGAGTGGCATCTTGATATTGTGTATTCACTGATTAGAAAATTTGATTTTGATGTTTCTGATCAGCCAGTCCTTCATTTAACTTAAAAATGTCTCAATTCCAGTCACCAGCCAATTTCACTGTGAATGTCCAACACTTTTCTGTCTCCTGATGACTGTATATGTGTTTGTGTGTTAATGTGGGTCAGTTCCTGACCCGCCCAGGAACCTGCAGCTGACTTGTGACAGTAATGAGGATGGTACAGTGAAGGTTTCCTGGAGCCCCCCTGACAACAGGCATGGTCTTATCAGAGAGTACATTGTAAGTGGTTCTCAGTCACACTGTTTCAATTTGTCCAGTTTTCTTTTTTTTTTTTTAATTTTGAAAATATTGAAGATGGTAATCAATGACATTTTATGCATAGTTGTTGGGTTATTCCTTTTATATAGAAATCATTTTATGTGTTATGTGTCGAAAGACCCTCAAAAGGACGAAGCTGAAGTTGGTTTCGATTGCAGCTTCCGATTCGGGAAATAGCTAAAGGACGATTACACCTCATTTTTCACTTCCTATAGACTTTTCAAACCTGGGTAGAATTATTCTCAACTAATAGCAGAGTATTTAAAGCATGTATGGGATTTGTGAAACTTTTATCTGATTTGTGAAACTACAATAATGGGCGATTTAACACTTGTTATGCATCTGGTCCATGTGAGAACTGAACTTCTCTGAAATGTACGCTATTTTGATCTTATATCAATTTACTGTTAGTTTTCTGTTTTCTTTCTTTTTTATCTTCAGTGTAGGAAGATTTGGTATTGCATTGTTTTTATCTCTGATACTCTTCCCTTTAATTTATTGTAAAATAGGTTCTTAGTTTTAATTTTTGTGTTAGAGTAATAAAGCTTTTATTTTGAAGGTCAAGGTAGGTCTGGGACAGGAAGCCAGCCATTAGGTTTTTTTTCCTCAGTCACACATGAGGAGGTGAATCTGTCACAGTCAACCTTTTGTTTAAGCCATCGAAATCACCGTCTGTAAGTTTTCATTTAATATTGAAGAGTAGATTTTATTCAATGTCTTATTTGTTAAGAATGTGTTCTTTGTTTTGACTCTTTTCTACTCATAATAAATGCAGCTGTTTTATTTATGTTACAGTTTACTCTGTTATATGAGTACTTGGGTCACCAGAATAAGCAGAAGTAAAGAACCTGCATCCTGACTCAAGCGTTCATTCTATTGGAGTTAGGCTTACTGCTAAATTGTGTTAATAAACACACAACTAGAGCAGAATAGTAAAAGGTGGTGTGCAGTTGGCTGAACAGCATTAAAGCAGCTATATTAACAGATATGGAGAAAGCACACCTCGAAGGAGCAAGATCAAAAGACATGAAGCCTTTTCAAGATGGGTTGTCGATTAAAAGCAGTAAAAGTACTGGTTCCAGTTCAAAACACTCAAGTATGTCATCGGTTGGTGCTGCAGCAGCACACGCTAGGGGCAAAGCCGAAGCAGTTTTTGTATGTGTTTCATTTGCTCTGAGAGAGATCAGCATTAAAGTTTAAAAAGTTAGACTAGAAGCCAACCTTGAAGCTCTTAATCTTGAAAAGGAACCTGCAGCTGCTATTGCCCAAGTCGAAGTTTTGGAAGCAGCAGCAGATTTAGAGAACAAAGAACACTGCAGTTGGAAAAGCCTTCCCAGCGTGGTCCAGAATACACATGAACGTGTAAGTGAAAATAACCCACAACCACCAACCAAGAACATTAATTAAGAGGAGTATATTGTGAAAGACTGTTGGCCTCCACCATTTCAGCAACAACCAAGTTCAAAAGCTTCTAACCCATTTCGGACTGCTCACATCTGGACTACACCAGCTCAACTAGCTAGAGAAGACAACTTCCCAGTTCAAAGTGAGGTACACTTACAAGAACCAAAGTCCAATATACTTCGGCCAAATACCAAGTTAGTTTTTCCACAGTACTCTGACACTTCTCACACGAACCCACCAAAGTCTTCAGTAATGATGAACATGGCAAAGTATTTGGCACGCAAAGAGCTTGTGAGCACTGGTTTAACACACTTTGATGATCGTCCCGAGTCCTACATAGCATGGAATTTTTTTTTCTCAAACACCATCAAAGATATGGACCTCACTGCCAGTGAACAGTTGGATTTAGTCTCAAAATGGCTTGGTAAAGGGCTCTTCTGGATATGTCAAACGCTTAAGAGCTGTTCATGTTGACAACTCAAACAATGCACATAATTAACCTGGGACAGGCTGGATGAATATTATGGTGCTCCAGAAGTCATAGAAAGTGCTATTTTCAAGAAGTTAGACAACTTTCCTAAAATCACAAACAAAGGTAATCACAAGTTAAGAGAGCTCGGGGATCTGCTGATGGAGCTACTCTAAGCAAAAGAGGATGGCTACCTGCCCAGCTTGGCATACTTGGACACAGCTCTTGGCATCATACCCATTCTGGAAAAGTTGCCACACAACTTGCAAGAAAAATGGATTGCTCGGGTGTCAAAGTATAAAGAGGACTACGAGGTTGGTTACCCACCCTTCTCCTATTTCACCTTTTTCATTTGCTACCAAGCCAAAACAAGAAACGATCCCAGCTTTGCCCTTTCTGGAAGCAGTTCTGTGCCAAAAAATCCAATCTCACATCACATTAATTTCAGAACCCCAGTTTCAGTGCACATGACTAAAGTCTCTCCTGGAGTTATACAAGACAAAGTACTACTTAAAAGTGATGGGGCCAAGCATTGCCCCATCCATAACAAACCTCACCCGTTAAAGAAGTGTCATGGCTTCAGGCAAAAACCATAGAAGAATGTAAGGCTTACATGAAGGATCAAGGAATCTGTTTTAAATGCTGCTCGTCCACTTGTCATCTCGCTCGTGACTGCAAAGTCACACTGAAATGTGATGAATGCAATAGTGATAAGCACATCGCGGCTCTTCACCCAGGTCCACCCCACTGGTCCATCAAGCCTGCAAGTCCTGTGATAGATGATGGCGGGGAGCCTGAAAAGGAGGACACTATGCCAGCACCACTCTTAAATCATCTGTGCACTGAAGTTTGTGGTGACAGCTTCACCACAATCCTGTTAAAAAAATCTATCTAGTCAAGGTTTACCCAGTATGCTCCCTTTGCACAAAATCTTGACCTCGGATGGGTGTTAATGGGTGATATGTGTTTGGGAAAGGTCCATAAGCCTATTGTCCATAACTGTAAGACAAACATTCTAGAAGATGGAAGACCCTTACTGTTCAGACCCTGAGAAACACATCTATCTCAAGCAAATGGTCAACTTCAGCCCAGTTAATGGACTATCTCACAGTTACCACACTGCTGTGGTGGATTACGACTCTCTCGCCCTCACAGTCTTTAAGAGAACAGCAGATGATAATAAGCAGGACTTCTCCATAGAAGACAAACAGTTTCTGCAAATAATGGACAATGAGGTTTTTCAGGACGACTCCTACAGTTGGGTGGCTCCACTTCCATTCAAGTCCCCTAGGCCGCCTTTGCCCAACAATCGTGAACAAGGTATGAATCACCTCTCTTCACTTGACCTGAACAAATCAGGGTTGTCTTCAACTCAAGTGCTCAATACAATGGCATCTTCCTAAACAACACGCTGCGCAGCGGAGCAGACTTGAATAACAGTCTATTGGGAGCTCTCATTCCTTTCAGAAGAGAACGAGTAGCAGTCATGGCTGAAATCGAACAGATGTTTCATTGTTTTGTTATAAAAGAAGATCACCGAGACTACTTAAGCTTCCTTTGGTATTGAGATAATGACTCCAGTAAGTCCTGTACTCCATCATCGAGTACAAGATGATGGTTCATGTATTTGGAAACAGCCCTTCTCCAGCTGTGGCAAAGTATTGTCTCAGGAGAACTGCACTGAAGGGAGAGCAACAAAACGGGCCAGAAACCAAACGCTTCGTAGAGCGTTTGGTTTGGTTTCTGCGTTGACAACGGCCTTGTTTCCTCATCAACAGAAGAAGAGGTCATTTCTCTGTTATAGAAAACCCAAGCATCTCTTTCAGAGTCAAACTTAACACTTCACAAGATCACATCCAACAGCATCCAATCTTCAGTTGGAAAGACTATTTCCAACTGAATATCATGCTAAGGGCATTATAGATCTCTGCTTGGATAGAGATGTAGTACCCACAAAGCGAAGTCTTGGATTGAGTTGGGATGTCAAAAGGGATGTATTCACCTTCCAAGTATCCATCAGTGACAAACCATTTACCAGACGTGGTATCCTTTCCACCATAAACAGTCTCTTCGATCCTCTCTGCTTTGTTGCTCCTGTAAGCATTCATGGCAAGTTGTTGCTGAGGGAGCTCAGCATGGATGGAACGGAATGGGACAGCCCACTCCCTCAAGACAAAGCTGAGGTTTGGGAGGCATGGAGAGATTTGCTACAGCAATTGCAACATCTTCACATTCCTCAAGCTTATACTACTACTTCTTGCTCCAATGCCAGTTGGAAAGAGCCATGTGTGTTTTCAGATGCTTCGACCAAAGCAATCAGTGCCGTAGTATACCTGAAGATAACAGATGAAAACGGCCAGATAGATGTGGGTTGTCTTTGGAAAAGCTAAACTTGCTCCTCCAACTGAACCAACCAAAACCAGATTAGAACTCTGTGAGGCAGTGCTAGCTGTAGAAATGGCCAAACTAATCGTTCAAGAGATTGAAATTCAAGTTGATGCTGTTACCAACAGTAAAGTGGTGCTGGGTTATATTCATAATCAGTCAAAACGCTTTTATGTCTATGTCCACAACAGGATACAGAGAATATGCCAGTCTACAGAACCAAACTAATGGAAGTATGTGTCTACGGAGCATAATCCAGCTGACTATGCTTCTAGGTCAGGCTAAGCCTCAAAGCTCACTAAGATCAGCTGGCTCACAGGTCCAGCGTTCTTACGCAAATCACAGACGACCATTGAACAGCAAGAGACCTTTGAGCTCATCGATCCAGACTGCGATGTGGAAATTCGATCACAAGTAACAAGCTGTGTCACAAGTCAAAAGGTCAACCAACTGGATCCTCAGAGGTTTACAAAATTCTCTTCTTGGAAGTCTTTACAAAGAGCAGTTACAACACTCATTCATGTTAAGGATTCCTTCAAGAAGGAAAGAAGGACCACAGAATGTAGTGGTTGGCAATGGTGTCCAAAACCTTTCACCACTGATGAGTTGTTGAAGGCCACAACAGCGATTATTCTTGCTGTGCAGCAAGTCTCCTTCTCTGAAGAGCTGGACATTCTCTCAAAGGGAGATCATATTCCCAAAGGAAGCCTACTGATTGAGCCAAATCCGACTGTAGATTCCGAAGGCCTGCTACACATGCATTCCACATCGAAGTCATTGACTCCTTAGACCAGGGGTCACCAACCTTTTTGAGACTGGGAGCTACTTCACGGGTCCAGAGTAACACGAAGGGCTACTTGTTTGATACAGGCATAAATTTTCTTGGCTCAGTCTTTGTAACAATAATACATATATGTATATATGATTACATGGTACCTGATCATATTAATGTTAGGGACTACTCACAATAGTTATCAATAAGGACAGCTATGGTTAATTGCTATTATGTGATCAGAAGTTCTTAGTTCACAGAGTTTTAAGTTTGATTCCCTTTTGGAGCTTTTCTGTGTGATTCTAAATTGAACACAAGTGATTGAGAGTATGGATTGATGCAGCTGCAGCTGTACAGCTGTATGTACTGAGTACCTTGAGATTTTCCTTTGAATAAAAAAAAGAAAAGAATAGTTATTGTTTTATTATCTAACCCTTTTTACTATTAGCAAAATTGTGGAAAAAAAAAAATCTTTTGTGTCAAAAAATATTGTACACACAGCTGTGTCAGTCGGTGAGGGGTGAGGTGGGGCATGCCAAAGCCTAAATCTGATTGGTCGGTTTTCTTTTGTTTATTTCACAGGTTGGCGTTTTTATGTAAGCTAACATGATCTTGGAACTACGGGAGTAGTTCCAAGCTCCCGCCTGAGCTTTTTACAGTGTGAGCGGTTCTGGCCGGTGCTGGTTTATCAGCCTTTTTGTGGTTTCGTGAACTGAACAGCTGACGGGTAACCCGCTGGCTGACACCAGCAGATGTTTGAAAAAAAAAAAGGTCAGACAGATCGGAAGGTAACACAAAACTATCACTGAAACTGACCTGCAAGAGCACAACAACCTCCCCAATGCGCAAAAATCAGCACAAACCGAAACCACAAGAGCAGCGGACATTTTTTTTTCAGACGATGCTAAATAATAAAGACATGTAAGCAGAGCCTACCCTTGTGGTTCACGGAAAGAGGAGAGTGTTGATTTCAGATTCAGGTGGTGTTAGACGTCCAGAGGACGAGAAGGTGAAGCAACAATATTTGCTTAATTTCCACTCTACTTTGGCTAGATTAAATTTGACTAGATTAAATTGTTTAACCCGTAGTCTAAGTGCGACGCTCAGGAAGAGCGGCAGATGCCAGCCGACAGGTGACGCATCACCTTTCCAGTTCGAGAAACATCAAAGAAGCTCATAAACCGACGACCTGACAGAACCGCACACGGTAAAAAGCTCCGCCGGGATCCAAACGACAGCTCTTAGAACTAAGGGAGGTTCAAACTCCTGTCATTCATTTTTAGCTTACAGAAAAAGCGCCAAATCAACAAAAGTAAACTGGCCAAAAAGTTTATCAGGCTTATTACAGAAGTTGTTATGCTTTTAAAGAATGAGGACTAACAGGTTTATAAGTTTGTTTTAAGTATTGATATGTGGCATCTTGGCAGATACCAGGCAGGGAGTGTTCTGCCCTTTAATTTATTGTAAAATAGGTTCTTAGTTTTAATTTTTGTGTTAGAATAATAAGGGTTTTATTTTGAAGGTCAAGGTTGGTCTGGGACAGAAAGTCAGCCATTTTGTTAGGTTTTTTTTTACTCAGTCACACATGAGGAGGTCAATCTGTCACAATCAGCCTTTTGTTTACGCCATCGACATCACCGTCTGTAAGTTTTCATTTAATATTCAAGAGTAGATTTTATTCAATATCTTATTTAAGAATGTGTTCTTTGTTCTAACTCTTTTCTACTCATAATAAATGTGGCTATTTTATTTATGTTAGTTTACTCCATGTTATGCGAGTGCTTGGGTCACCAGAATAAAGTGGAAGTAAAGAACCTGCATCCTGACTCAAACGTTCATTCTATTGGAGTTAGACTTACTGCTAAATTGTGTTAATAAACACACAAGGAGAGCAGAATAGATATGTTCTTGGAGGTGGCATCAACTGGAATATTGTTTTCTTTACTCTGGTATTACCTTTTTGCTCTTCTTTTACACTGAAAGTAGATCAGTTAAAGGAAGTGTTTGGTCTCTGTTGTCGCTCCATGCTTGCTTGCTATAAGTTTTTGCTCCAAAGTGAAAGACAAATGCAAATGATGTTCACTATGGATCCATTCATAACAAAGACTGAATGTAGCACGCCAATGACTGGATGCTACCTGTTGGGTTTCCTCATATAAAATAACTGCATGGAATGAGTGTGAATAATAATCTGAAGGGCTGAAACCTCCCTTTTGAAGTTTTTATTTCAAGGTTTCACAAATCCCAAATTTGGTTTTATAAATTATGCTACTAGTTGAGAATAATCTAGTCCAGTATTAAAGAGTCTAGTTGTTTTAGTTTTGGAATTAGAGCTGTTCTAGTGTGATCCAGATTCAAAAATGTGGTGAAACCTCCCTTTATTGAAGTTTCACAAGTGAGATAAAAGTTTCACAATTCACAAAAATGGTTTTAAATTTTCTGTTAGTTGAGAGTAATCCAGTCCAGGTTTAAAGAGTCTACGTGTGGTAGTTTTTTTTTAACTAGAGTAGATTAAAGCTGCTGGAGGTAGTGAAAAATTTGATGGAATTGTCCTTTAGCCATTTCCCAAATTGGAAGCTGCAATCAGAAACCAACTTCAGCTTTGTCTCAAAAGGCCCTTTCAGTAATTCCCATTTACTTTAGTAAATGAAGCCGGTATGGCAGAACCAAACAAGGACACTATGCACAAAATGCTTTTTGCAGGTCATCTTCAAACTCAGAGTTTTGATAGTCCTGTTGGCCAACTTGGTGCAAACAGCTGTGGACTTTGGTACTTTTTTCATGCATGAGATCTATCATCAGTTTCTTTCTAGAAAAGGGTAGTGTAGAGACAGGAGCTTCAAAAATGAATCAGCTTATTTTTCAGACACCGCAGAGGACCAATCAGAGAAACTAACAACAAAGGAATTAACAGGAAAATAACAGAAAAAACTGCCGAGACAACCAATTTAAAACATTTCACAGTTCAGTTTCCTGTTTAGGATAAAACTTCCTGTTAGTTCAAAAAATGCATTTCAATAAATTCTAAATATAATTAGTGAATTTTCCTAAGTGAGTTTTGCAATCTTTATGAAATAATTATTCATTTATTTCCTATGAGATATATTACTGGTTTTAAGCCTAAATATTTTTACAACAGGTTATTTGTCCTTTGAAGTCTGAATTTTCATTTCAGAATCTGAAAAATCTCAGTAAATCTGTCTTTAAAAGTTTGATTTTTTTTCTACACTATGGGTTAGACTCTTATATCCAGAAATTAGCCACAAATCTAAACTTAGAATGTTCAAAATGTTGAGATGCATGGACAGTAATTATCAAGGTCAACTGGATGATTTTGATATTATTACCTTTGAAGGTAATAATATCAAAATTATTATTATGAGTTTCAAGATCCAAGTTTTGAGTTTCAAAGTAGGAAGGGCCTCAACAGCCAACATTTTTGTTGGAGTCACATCCAAACTTCAGCATTTTCTTTTCACAGTGCAAGACACTAAATTCCATTCTACTGTAATTAGTGATTGTTTTTTTTTATTTTAAGCACTATAAACATTAAAGGCAAAAAATGTTCCCTAAGTATTTTGGGAAATTAGTAGTTAGGAACACCCCTTCTACCCCAATCTTCCTGTCCCAAAACAGGAAAATTACAAGATTGCTCCTACATGTGGGTGCAATCCGAAGGCCCTAACTGGTCGCCTCCATGTTGACAGGTTGATTACAGTGAGGACAAGGTTCCTGATTGGACATCACAAAGATCCACCAAGAACATCACTGAGGTGAAAGAGCTGCAGCCTGACACGCTGTACAGATTCAGGGTGAGCAACCGATTTGGCTTGTTCTAGTCAGAGAGGAAAAGATAACGTTGACATTATTCTTTCATTGTTTATGGATTTCCACATTTTTCCAGGTGGCTGCAGTGACCAGTCGAGGTGTTGGAAACTGGACTGAGATTAAATCCATCACTCCCCAGAAAGGTATGCTGATATTCTCTGACAGGATCAGGTGAACTCAGTTCTTAGAGTTGTGTAACACTGCCATCTACTGGCCAAGACGTTACAAACATTTTACCAGGTACACTGGAGCTTTTGGTTTTATTAAACTTTTACTGGATTCTGATTGGTGCACCATTCAACGACCGGATATCTAATCCAGATGTTTTAAATGAAATCAGATTAAAATGAAGTCAGTCTTTTCTCATTGAGTTCTGCACAAATTTACTACCTTACAAATTAAGACCAGATGTGAAATGTGGGGTGTTATCCAAGCACATTTAATTACATATTTAACTACTTAAAGACTTTTTAACAGTCAGTAACCAAAACTTCAACACATATCTTGTACTTTATTCAACTGAAAGGGTACAAAACAGCCCAGCGCTTTATAATTTAACTATTTTTAACTTTAGCAAAAGCCATTCATCCATCCATCTTCTCTCACTTATTACTTAGGTTGGGTTGTGGGGGTAGCAGCCTAAGAAGGCTGGGGAGACTTCCCTCTCCCCAACAACTTGTTCGAGCTCCTCTGGGGGAATCCCTGGGCATTCCCGATCTTCCCTGGGGCTTCCTCCCAGTGAGACGTGCCCGGAACACCTCACCAGGAAGGCCTCCTATCTAGATGCCCGAGCCAACTCAACTGGCTCCTCTTGACGTGAAGGAGCAGCTGCTCTATTCTGAGTCCCTCCCGGATGGCTGAGCTTCTCATGCTATCTCTAAGGAAGGGCCCAGACACCCTGTGGAGAAAACCTATTTTCTTCATAGGCTTGTATTCACAGCCTCGTTCTTTCGGTCATGACCCAAAGCTCATGACCATAGATAAGGATAGGAACTTAGATCGACCGGTAAATAGAGAGCTTCGCTTTTTGACTCAGCTCTCTCTTCACCATGACGGACTGGTACAGTGCCCACTTCACTGCAGACGCTGCACCAATCTGTCTGTCAAATCTCCCACTCCCTTACCAATTCAGCAACTTTCTTGATATATTGAGCAACATTTTAGACAAAAAACTGATAAGTTACCAATTCCTAACTTATCGGAATCGGTAAGTTAGGCTTTTTTAAAAATTGGTAATCGGTGATTGGCCAGAAAACTGCAATTGGCTCAGCTTCCTCACTGGATGGCATGTTAGTGGGATTGAGGAAGTCTTCGAAGCCCACCGGCCCACAACGTCCCGAGTTGAGGTCCACAGCGCACCATCCCCACTATAAACAGTGTTGGTGCTGTACTGCTTCCCCCTCCTGAGACGCTGGATGGTGGACCAGAATCGCCTCAAAGCCGTGCTGAAGTTTTTCTCCATGGCCTCATTTCAATTGCTGGTCATAAGGGGTCTTCAGGCTGCGTTTTGTCTAGTTCTTCACCTAAGATCTGTCTGCCTTGGGTGACCCTACCCAAGGCAGACAGGGTAAGGGCAAGAAACCCCACACAACATAGCTTGTAGGATCACTGGGACACTCGAACCCCTTCACCACGATAAGGTGGCAGCCCACAGGGCAAAAGCGCTAAGCAAAAATTACCTCTGCTATTAGTGTGTATGTGGATCTTTTAGTAATAAAAAACTGAACCAAACAAAGTGGTTACTACCAGCTAATTCTTGATTAAACAATGGGTATAAATATGTTTTTACATAAGATCAGGTTAATTTTCATTCATCTAAATGATCATTCAAAAACTGCTTTTTGTCTTTACTCAGGATCCCTTTGTCAGGTGCTAATAAAATAACAAGCAATCTCTGTGGGAACAAATACTTTATCACAGCCTTGTATCTACAGCTGTGCTCATTCAAAGCTGATTGGTAATATTCTTGTTGTCCTTCATTATCAAAGTTAAATAAAAATCAACAAAAGTACAGTACATGATGTAATATTGTGATGTCTTTAGCTCCAACAAAATCTGTCTCCTTGTCCCATTTATGACTCCATACGATCCTTCTCAGGTCTGTGGGTAGACTATAAGCCAATGCTAACTCACACATCAGCAGAATCTGACTGATAATGGAGCGTGTCTGATGCATTCTTTGTCTGCTGCAGCTCTGCCTCCTCCTGTAGTGAAAGCTATCAATATCTCCTCTGACTCCATGTCATTCAGCCTCAGCTCCCAGTCTGAAGTAAGCGCTTCTCTTTATCACCTTCAGGTTTTGAACAAGCGAACTGTGTTCTGGGTACAGTGTTTCATGGACCTCATGTGTTTTTCTTTTCCAGACCAAATATTACATTGTAAACCTGCACTGGCAGTTTGACTCTCATGTGAAAGAGAGCCACATGTACAACATCACCCAGGGAGAGTTTAAAGGTAATCTTCCTCTGTGCTGTCTTTCTTTTTCGTTGTGAGGGAAATTAGCATGTCTGGTACAAAACAGTCTTCAGATAAATTCAACTTCTATTGCAAAAACTTATGCTAAATAAATCACTGTATTTGCCGATAAATTTATTTAATAAATAAATTAAATACATTTATCAGCAAATATAATGATTGATTTTAAGTATTAGATTTTGTAGCTGTACTTTAAAACTTCCAGCAGCTGCTATTGTAGTGCCGCTGCTAGAAGAGCAGCATTATATACTTCTGTTGCACACTGTCTATACTGCTATCATTATAACACATGCATTATAACATTAGCTACTTTAGTTAAAGTGAGTAGGCCATCTGTACGGCTAATCACCACCCAATAATTGTATTCAAGAATATTTTCAAATGTATATTTAAGAATGCCCTACTGAAACCAAGAGTTAAAATTGGAGTTAGGTAACTGCCCCCTACTGGCAGAGTGATCTATGCTAAAGAGATAGCTCTTTACAGCTAAACAGAGTTGTTCGGAGTTACTTTCGCTATGAGGCAGATGGACAGGAAAAGAGGGAATGTCAAAAGATGCCGTATACTAGCTGTGCTAACGCTATAATAATAATGCTACACTGATGTTTCAGAGCAACTTAAAAAGGTCAGTAAAACTGATTAAAATATTGTGATATGAAACGAAGAGCAAATGGAAAAACACTGCCTACTGTGAAGTACAGTGGAGTATCCATGATTCTCTGGGGCTGGTTTCTCCTCTAGATGTCCTTGGACTTTGTTAAAAATGTGGCTAAATTAGAGAAGTTCTCCTTACAAAAATTAACCGTCTTCCATGGCTGTGTCAGTCCCCATAGAGAAATAGATAAACCATTTGGTCAAAGATGTCTCTATCTATATTCTCCAACCTTATGAAATATTACAGGAAAAGAGCTGTCCTGTTTCTTACATTTCTTACACAGAACTGTTGTGATTCTATTCCAGTTTAGAATCACAAGATGTGATGCTGCTCCAATAACAGATCAATTTCCCACATCTTTACCAGGAGTGTCAATAAATGTTGCCAGTACAGTACGTCTGAAACAGTCTGCTATGTTGGCAGCCACAAACCTGACAGCGGGGACGGTGTATGAGGTGGCTGTTTGGGCTCACACCAGTATAGGAGACAGCCCCACCGCTTTGTCACACTACCAGACCCGTGGCACCCAGCCAGAGCGCCCTCTCCTCAAAGCCAAGGCTCTTAACCAGACAGCGGTGGAATGCAGCATCAGCATTGACTCCGCTCCACTGGTACACTGTGTCTCTTTTTCTGTCTCTCTCACTTGTCTATTTCTCTGACTACCTCTCTCTCTCTGTCGCTATCGCTCTATATTTCTCTCTGTCTCTATTTCTATCTCGCTATATATCTCTCTCTGTCTATCAATCTTTCTTTTTCTGTCTTTCTCCCTGTCCTTGTTTAACCAAACCATCTGTACTAAATCCAAAGTGTTCATTATCACATTCCAAGCCTGAAGCCACAATCTGTAATTCAATACTTCGGTCATGCAGGTATGAAGAAGAAAAAAACTGATAAATGTGCTTTTCTATCCCACATTGAATCACTATCCTAAAGAGAATAATTGGTTTATTACTATTTCTTTTTAAAAACCTACTTGTAAACTATAGTTGGAAACATTCTTGATCCTAACCAGATCCTAACCAGAGGTATTAGATCACCTCAGTAACATGAAGGGACAACTATGTCTTATTTTTTTGTGCGTGCACGTGTGTGCAGGTTTATGGTGTGTTTTATGCCACCTCTTTCCTGGATCTGTACCGCAGTCCTCATCAGGTCCAAAGCACATCCCTGAGCCTCTCTGTGACTGTTGACAGCGATGAGCAGTATCTCTTCCTGGTGAGTCGGTCCTGGAAACTCTTTGTAAAATTCCTTTCGGATGTTACTTGATAAAAGAAATATTCAGGCTTGCTGAACCCCTTGTTTTTCTTTCATTTTGTGTTACATTTTGAATTATGGGTAATCCACAATATTAAGCCCTACTGATAAAAGCTATCAACAGTCAAGTCAGACAACATATCCAGATGTGTTGACTCCCTGAAGTCTGGAGTAAAGTGACATATTTTAGTCGATACCCAGTTTTCACACTTGCTATATAATCAAATTTGTTCTTGCTGAAAAGACTGTGACATATGTTAGATAATAAGAGGCTCATCCAAAAGGAAATTAGGCACATATGTTGTTTATTCCGTGTTGAGCCTCCCTAATTCAGAAACAAACGGAATCACTGTCACGTAGTGCTGCAGGTGGTGGTTGAAGTGTGGCAAGGAGTGTCAGAGTGAAGAATTAATTTTAAAGTTGTTTAGGTTGCATTTCTAAAATAGTCATTCTAAAAATGGGGATATTAAAAAGAAGCTGCACAACTTGGCTAACAACCCCGGTGAGAATCTAGTGTTCACTAGTCTTTTATCCTTTTATTTTACCTTTATTCATTTACCAGCTAGAGTGAAATGGTACTGAGGTTTTTTAGAGACCAAATAGAGGAAAATCTGTAATTTTTGTTCTAAAATATATACCCGCACTTGTAAGATTCTGCAAACGAGGTGTTCACAGGAATTAGTGAGCTGATGTAATTGACTCATTGACAGTAAATATAGTTCCAACTAGAGAGCTGTCAGCTGAAACAATAGAAAGGATTGGAAAACTTCTACAAGATGGTAGTTCAACAAAGAGAATGCAAGAAATGTTCATTAGTAGAGCTGGATGATGTGGCAGAAAATCTCATTAATTTCAGATATTTAAAACAAAAAACGAATCAATAATTATCGATATCCACTGATATGAAACATGTCATATCAGTGGATATCGATAATTATTGATTCGTTTTTTTGTTTTAAATATCTGGATATTGATAATCAATAATTATCGATATCCACTGATATGAAACATATCATATCAGTGGATATCAATAATTATTGATTCGTTTTTTGCTTTAATATCTGAAAAACTAATCAATAATTATCGATATCCACTGATATAAAACATGTCATATCAGTGGATATCGATAATTATTGATTAGTTTTTTGTTTTAAATATCTGAAATTCTGCCAAACTTGCATCATGGCCTTTTCTGTTTTAGCCAGTTTTCACTCAATGCTGTTCTTTTTTTATTTTTAAGCATTTATTAGGCACAGTGGCTAAACTTTAAACTGCTGCTGCTCAAGTTACTCAACAGGCCGTTGCTAGGTAACCACAGAGTGAGTGAGTTGATGCCATTAATGTAGCTTAGCTCACTATGAGAGGTTGAGCAGCTAAAGTCTTTCGTCTGCCTTCTTCTGTCTTCCAGAATTCTGTGCTGTTCTGGATTATAGTACAGTAAATATTCTATAAGACTGATTATCTATTGATACTGATCACGTGTCTATTGCAATGTTGTCATGGTTGTTATTGATTTATTGTCCAGCCATACTAGCTAGTTAATGTTTGTGACATAGGGTTGCTGATGAAGAAGTCATTATCTTGGATGATGACACATTTATCCCCTCTGCAGAGGGTTGAAGTTTTACTTTAGGAAAGAGATGGACCCAGCCACATGACCAACAGATCATCTGAATCAAACTAGACATTCATGTTGCAAATTAAAGCAAAGGCTGATATTTAAGATGCTATACAAGAATGTTGCATAACAACATGAAGAGTTCTTTCGTTTGATGAAGAATTTTTTCATTTGTAAAGTCTGTGCCTCAGACAATTCAAGCTGTTAAGAAAGCCAGAGGAATAATTATTTTTGTAATTTGATTTCTGAATGTTTTCCATAAATATTTATTGATTCTATAACTGTTTCCTCTAATTAATTCAACCAGGATTGACCATTAATTACAGAAATGTCTTTTCTGATTTTCTTTTTTTACTTTTTTTTGTCTGACGTGTAATGTTTCACAAGAATCAACACAGTTATTGTAAAAATTAGCAACAAATATAATAAAAATGAGTAAAAATAATTTTAAAAAGTCTGAGACCATCTAAAAAAAGGAACAAATCTGCTAGGAATACTAAAAAAAATGTGCAAAGGAGCTGTAGCAGAAATGTGGTTACCTTTGAACTAAAACTTTTTTGAAACATTTAATTCAAGATCGAGGGTCTTCTTGGTTCTGCCATGCAAATGTTCTCAAATCTATTAGTTTGTGATGAGGTCTTTCATACACAGCATTAATTCGGTGATCCCTCTGATTTTATGGTGAATTTTAGTTCTAGGTTTTGGCTGGGCCATTCTGAAAATGTAGCTCTATTTAAGCCTGACTGACTGCCAGAGACCAAGTACACAACGCTGCAGCAAACAGAAAGGGACAGACCACATGGGAGACTAATACCATATTTGGAAATGGGACCATGGCACTCCGTTAATGAAGGGGGCACTGTTTCCTATATTATCTGCGGTCTCCCGTTTTTAGTTTCTTTTGAAATCTGTGATGTCTTCACCTTTATGAAGGAGATCCACTCCCAGCGGGTATTTGAATTTCTCTCTTTTATTTACTTCCCACAGCTCACAGTTCTTAAATGGGCTTTTTGCATGTCACATCTGAATGCTTCCGCTTTGAGTGACCATGACAGCAAGGAAAGACAAAATCGTATTTGAAAAGCAATTTAACTGTTCAATGGTGCACAGCGTCTTCCAATGGATTTCCAGGCGATCCTGAAAATCGCCTGGAAATACAAAATCAAATACAAAATTGTATTTGAAAAGCAATTTAAGCAATACCATGAACACTGTTCAACGGTGCACAGCGTCATCCAATGGATTTTCAGGCGATCCTGGATTGAGAAGCCGATGCCTTGTCAATATCAAATTCAAGCTAATGCAGCACAGTGAAATAAAGTTTGCAGCCTTCACTTCACTCCGGATCAGCTTCTTCAGCCTTTAGGCTGGTGGGAGAAGAATGGTAAATAAAGGAGCCGTCCCTGTGTTATTTCAATGGAACAACTTCTGTGTTCAGCCTGAAAAAGCCAGTGTATGGGAACGAGTTAGCAGACAAGAGCCAGACAGCCGAGCAACTGATCCACCTGTAGAATGCACTTCTGTAGATTCCGATTATTGCTCTGTCCCAGAACCAGCTGGCCTGGACATGGCCATAAATGAAAACGGGAAATTAAAAGAAGAACTAAAAGCCCTACAAACCAGATCGAAGATCTGAAAATCCAGTCTACCTTTGGATTACAAAAGTTCGCAGGGTCCGATGATGACATCCGGTTCTACACAAGGTAAGCTTGTAAACCGCAAATTGTTTTCTTTTTAAAATTTGGGTTACTCGCCCCACCTCTGGTTTCTTAAAAAGGACAATTATGTCTTAACTCAAAAGTACAATAAACACACTTACATTTCATAATAATGTCACACTTGTTAGGTTAGAAGCTACATTGATCAGAAATGGTTTGTATTTGCTTAACCTGCTGTGCTATATGGATATCACGTGAAAATAAAATGTATATAATGTTACTGAAAGTATTTTGCATTTTTTCTAACATAAAATACAACTAATACAATCTACTACTGTAGTTTCAAATGATTTTTAACTTGAGAAAATTTTATTTGTTGGGGTTTGGGTATCGTCCTTTTAAAGTACTTCAATACTTGAACGAGTAAAAGTTTTTGTTACTTTATCCACTTTTGCATTATTAAAAATAATTTACAATGGTACACAACAATTTACTGTGTTGTGTGCCAACAGATCTGTTGTGTACCAACAGATTTGGAAGTTATTGTCACTTCATGATGTTTTGGGGGCTCATTGAACCTTCTGTCCAAAAAATTATTCGCTCATCAAGAGCCAGAGCTGTTGAGGGAAGCAGCGAACCAGTAACTGCTGTCAGATAAGCACACACGGTTTGTATCTGCAGCTTCCCCAAGTGCACATTGTATATGCCATAAGAACGTTTTACTACAGATTATACAAGAATATGTTATCTTCAGAAAGTGCTGCTTGTGTGTTATTTTCAGTCACAAATTTCTGATAATTATTGAGTCGGTATGTAATATATTTCATTAAACTGAAATAAGGGTTAGGGTTAACTAAGTGAAAATGAGTAGGAAGAATTTAACAAACAGAAAAATAGTGGTAAGCTAATTATTCTGTTCTTGGTTATGTGTCCACATGTTTTCTCTTTTTTTCTGTTAACTTTTCTTTTGATTTTAATAAATATGATTCTTTGGATATTTTAAATATATGTCTGGTTTTGCTTTTTCTTTTATCAGAGGCATTCCTTGCAACCCACTGATGAGCTGTTCCTAATCCAGATGTACCTGGCTGCAGGTCTAAAGAAAAGATTCCTAGCAAACCAGTTTAATATTCACCCTTCTACTGTAAGCTGCATTATTTGTTCATGGACCAATTATTTGTACCCTCTTTTGGGTTCTCTGTGTATCTGAATTGATACAGAGGACATCAGCTGAGTTTGGATAATGACTTCAAAGATTTTCTTGATATTCAAGTAATAGATTGTACTGAGCTCAAATGCCAAACTCCTGCTTCTCCTCTCCTCCAAAGTGAGATGTTCTCCAAATACAAATCTCAATGAAAATCTCAATGAAAGGTCTGGTCGGAATGGGTCCATATGGTGCAGTAACCTTTGTTTCTTCACTCTATGAGGGGTCAGTATGAGACAAAGAGCTCTTTATAAGGTCAGGGTTGGCTAATCTTCTCACTGAGGACATGACCATAATGGTAGATAAAGAATTCCTCATCTTTGAGTGTGTGAAGTGCACTGTGTACTGTCCACCGTTTCTCAGCAAAAAAAAGGCAGATACCAGGTCAAAATGTCCTCCAGATACAGAAAGTCGCACGTCTGCGTGTGTAGTTTGGCCCTTTGAAATGAAGCATACTGAAAATTTCAAATTAAAAGCCTTGATATTTTTACATGACGTAATTGCTCTTTTTGGCTTTATTTGACTTTTTATCCAAAGCACTGTTACACATGGGATTCGTTCGGAACTTTAAAATGGAGCATAATAATAATTTCAAAATAAAAGCCTTGAATATTTTTACATGATGTAATTGCTCTTTTTGGCTTTATATGACTTTTTCATCCAAAGCACTGTTACACATGGGATTAGTTCGGAACTTTAAAATGGAGCATAATAATAATTTCAAAATAAAAGCCTTGAATATTTTTACATCAGGTAATTGCGCTTTTTGGCTTTATGTGACTTTTTTATCCAAAGCACTGTTACACATGGGATTCGTTCGGAACTTTAAAATGGAGCATAATAATAATTTCAAAATAAAAGCCTTGAATATTTTTACATCAGGTAATTGCTCTGTTGAGCATGATATAACTGATTTAACCCAATGACTGTTATACATGGGATTAGTTTGGCCCTTTGAAATGAAGCTTAACAAAAATTTCAAAATAAAAGCCTTGAATATTTTTACATCATGTAATTGCTCTTTTTGGCTTTATTTGACTTTTTCATCCAAAGCACTGTTACACATGGTATTAGTTTGGCCCTTTGAAATGAAGCATACTGAAAATTTCAAAATAAAAGCCTTGAATATTTTTTACATGAAGTAATTGCTCTTTTTGGCTTTATTTGACTTTTTCATCCAAAGCACTGTTACACATGGTATTAGTTCGGAACTTTGAAATGAAGCATACTGAAGATTTCAAAATAAAAGCCTTGAGAATTTTTACATGAGATTATTGCTGTTTTGAGCACTATATAACTGATTTTATCCAATGACTGTTATTCATGGGATAAGTTTGGCCCTTTGAAATGAAGTTTAACAAAAATTCCAAAATAAAAGCCTTGAATATTTTTACATCAACTACTTGCGTTTTCAGCATTATATAACTGATTTAACCCAATGACTGTTATACATGGGATTAGTTTGGACCTTTGAAATGAAGCATATTGAAAATTTCAAATTAAAAGCCTTGATATTTTTACATTGGGTATTTGCTCTTTTGGGCATTATGTGATTTTTTTTATCCAAAGCACTGATAAACATAGAATTAGTTTTGCACTTTAAAATGAAGCTTAACAAAAATTTCAAAATAGAAGCCTTTAATATTTTTGCATCAGCTACTTGTGTTTTGAGCATTATATAACTATTTTAACCCAATGACTATTACACATGGGATTAGTTTGGCCCTTTGAAATGAAGTTTAACAAAACTTCCAAAATAAAAGCCTTGACAAAAATTTTAAATCATACTGAATGGTGCACGTCCACCTCACTTAACGTTCTTGTGATTCTCAGCATGCTACTGATTACGTTGCGGCGTTCTTTAGCATCGATGCCAATTTGTAGCGTGACGACGCCGGGCCCAAACCCACGGGCGCGCCTTGGCAGGCCCCGGCTAAATTTCTTCCGAAATTTTCTAGTCTTCTTTATTTTTCTTCCGTAACCGTTAATGCGGCTCATACCGCTGGGTGCATACCTACAAATGAGGTATCAAAACCTGCAGAAAATTCACGCCATTGGAGCTATTACTTTTGGTGGGATTTGGGGTTAACGTGGCGACATAATTTGCAAAAAACTACGAAAAAACCCCCATTATAAGTCAATGGGAAAAATCCTAGAAATACCCTATTTTTGAGGATTTTCTGTGTCGTCACGAATTCACGTAGAAATGCCATTCAAATTTCATTTTGTAGATACGTCTGTGATCTCTTCGAATTGAAGACGGCTCGTCGATACCAGTTACGGTTTGTCCACAATTTGCCTCTAAGCGACCCAAAGTTTCTCATTTTTCCTAAAATTAGAGTGCATCTCTCGCTGATTAGAGTGAGAAATGAAGAGATTTTTTGAGCCCAAGATAATTTTGAAATCGCCATCACGCCCACAAATATCGCACGATTGGTATCAAAATCGCTCCTGACATTGATACGCATGTCTGCTCCGGTAAAATGTTTTTGAAATTTATCTAGATCGTACGGTTTTCTGTCACGGTGCTTCAGAGCAAAGTCATGCGACAGGATTTTCTGAGGCTGTCTCAGGCTTTCTCCCATGTATTTGACTAGAATTTCAGATCTGGGCACAACATTTCTTTCTCTCATCGCTGGAAATGCTCGGAGTGAGGTACAGATATGAATCTCGGGACTATCGCAGAAGACACATAGGCCTCTCATACACTTCAAACGCTTTCGAATATGTATTACGTTTCCCGAATGGGAAGGATTTGTTTCCAATGCTTTTTTTCAGTAAAACTTGTTGGCTCAAAGAGAGTATTCTCTGTCTCACCCTCTGTCACTAACAGTTCACACCCTGCTGAGACCATTATTTACCATAGCAACGGAACTCAAGAGGCTATTGGCTGCTGATTAGGACTACAAATACGCATCACTGTAGTTCTATCTAACCCTTTACAACTACTTGCTGCTATGGGCTGTATATAACTGATTTAACTCAGTAACTGTTACACATGGGATTAGTTTGGAACTTTAAAATGAAGCATAATAATAATTTCAAAATAAAAGCCTTGAATATTTTTACATGACGTAATTGCTCTTTTTGGCTTTATTTGACTTTTTCATCCAAAGCACTGTTACACATGGTATTAGTTTGGCCCTTTGAAATGAAGCATACTGAAAATTTCAAAATAAAAGCCTTGAATATTTTTACATCAACTACTTGCGTTTTCAGCATTATATAACTGATTTAACCCAATGACTATTACACATGGGATTAGTTTGGCCCTTTGAAATGAAGTTTAACAAAAATTCCAAAATAAAAGCCTTTAATATTTTTACATCAACTACTTGTGTTTTGAGCATTATATAACTGATTTTATCAAATGACTGTTATTCATGGGATTAGTTTGGCCCTTTGAAATGAAGCATACTGAAAATTTCAAAATAAAAGCCTTGAATATTTTTACATGATGTAATTGCTCTTTTTGGCTTTATTTGACTTTTTCATCCAAAGCACTGATAAACATAGGATTAGTTTGGTGCTTTGAAATGAAGCTTAACAAACATTTCAAAATAAAAGCCTTTAATATTTTTACATCAACTACTTGTGTTTTGAGCATTATATAACTATTTTAACCCAAGGACTATTACGCATGGGATTAGTTTGGCCCTTTGAAATGAAGTGTAACAAAACTTCCAAAATAAAAGCCTTGACAACATTTTAAATCATACTGAATGGTGCACGTCCGCCTTACTTAACGTTCTTGTGATTCTCAGCATGCTATTGATTACGTTGCGGCGTTCTTTAGCGTCGATGCCAATTTGTAGCGTGACAACGCCGGGCCCAAACCGACGGGCGCGCCATGGCAGGCCCCGGCTAAATTTCTTCCGAAATTTTCTAGTTAAACATGTCATGCATGTGCACAGCTTTAAAACCTACAGCAGTTCGGGGTTTGTGCCATTGCTGTTCTGTTTGAGTACAGCTGTGAACTAGAGAAACAACTGGGACACTGAGCTGGGAAAAGTGGGCTGTCTGGAACAGCAGAGCACAAAGCAGTACCAGACACAGGAACAACTACAGTACATGTCACCATGATAACCAGAACTGCATCTCTGAGTACTACCTGTTGAGAGATTATTTTCAGTCATTACATTTTGTTACAACTTTGCTTTCACACTGTTGGCACGAAATGGAGTGCCCTCCTTAAAACTGTTAAAAATACTGTGTTTAAATGGAACACATGTTTACAGTAAAAAAAGTCATAATCAATCAATTAGAATATTCTTTTTGATGAGGTCTGTTTATGAGATTGATCAGTTTGCCATATTAATGTGATGTGATAATCTTTTATCAGCTGTAAGCAGAAAATTATCATAATTAAAAGAAATAAAGGCTTAACCACGAGTTTAATTGAAAAAAATGAATTAATTTAGAAAATGTATTTTACTTAGTGAATCAAACTACTGAAATAAATGAACTGTTCAATGTTACTCACATTTGTTGACTATGACTACATTTGGTGAGGAACTCTGATCTTTTAGAAATGTTTCCCATCTGAAGTCATTTACTAAGTGAAACTTTAAAGAGCAGTTTCTAAAGATATAAAATTACAAAAAGATCACAATCAACATTAAAACAAAACTGAAACTGGTCTTGTCAAGAAAGATAATAATTAAAAATGGGAGGGGGCTGTAAACACAATCCCATTTGAGCTCTTCACAAGAAGCATGCAAAAGTAATAAAAGGAAAAAATAATAAACAGTACGATTACAATAGGCCTTCACAACGCTTCGCCGCTCGGGCCTAATAACAGGGAGGCCCTAAGGAACAATCAGCTATGTTTGTAATAGCAACAACTTTGAACCTGAACAATCGGCTG
The DNA here is from genome assembly GCF_002775205.1 of Xiphophorus maculatus. Classification (NCBI taxonomy): domain Eukaryota; kingdom Metazoa; phylum Chordata; class Actinopteri; order Cyprinodontiformes; family Poeciliidae; genus Xiphophorus; species Xiphophorus maculatus. Next base: position 32,404,531 of record NC_036460.1, read on the forward strand.
AACTCGAACTCTGACAAAATACCAGTGCTGCCCTACTTTTAAATTATGGGGCTTCTCGTGTTTGATCATACTTCGGAAGTAAAAGGCCTCCCCCATTACTTGGTCTGTAACGTAAAAACATTGTCTGTTAGAATAAGAATGTTTAGAGACTTAAATAGCACATTTGTATAAGAGAAATATCCGAGAATATTGCTAAGCTAAAGTTAATGCTAGCCACAAAGTTTAAAGGACTTTAAATTAAGACTCACCTTTGTATCCATAAAAGTATGACAGTGGAAGTCATCAGAAAAATATGAAAATATAATTTGAGTCTTGTTTTATTCTCATTTTCTTCCAATCCAAACCAAAAATAGTATGAAGTACAACTGTTGGTGTCTTCTAACCTCACCTTCTCCCCTTCATAATAAAAGTATACATTCGGATGTAAAATATATACATAGTATACGCCACACAGGCCTCCCCCCAGAATACACAGAATGTCAAAAACACATAACATGTGAAACAACATCACAAGTACATAAAAGAAAACACACACAAAAGAAAAACTAAACAGCAGCGACAAACAAAACAATTGAAATACCTAACGGTAACGACTAGGGAGTTTAATAAGTCGGCCACCATGGCTTCCTTTCACAGGAACAGGGGTTGAAATTGAAAAAGACTCTCCAGATTGATTGCTACCAAACTGTCCACCTGAGGGGAACAAACCAGCTGTAAGGGGAGGACCCGGAAAAGTAGGTAAAGAAACTGGGGGACGACCACCACAAAGTGGCTGAGCCAACTCAACTGTGTCCCTGGTAACACATGAGCTGGCTTCAAACGGTCCACCGAAATACTCTCCTGATTACCCCCCAATTCCACCAAAAAATCCTCTCCAAAACACGGAATGGACCATCGTAAGGAGGCTGAAGTGGTGAGCGGTATGAGTCATGGCGGATAAATACATACTCGGCAGACATTAGGTCCTTTGGCACAAACACCTGTGAAAGGCAGTGATGTGCTGCCAATGGGGCAAAAGATCTAGAATCCCCATTTAGAACTGTTCTACTTCCCTTTGAATCAACCGAACCCACTGGACCCGGAAGAAATTCCCCTGGCACCCTCAAAGGCTGGCCCAGCACCAACTCAGCTAAAGAAAACCGCAGGTGCTCTTTTTGAGCCGAACGTAGGCCCAACAAAACCCAAGGCAGGCAAACTATGCAGCTTTTATCCACCAACAAGGTCCACAATGCAGTCTTCATTGTGCGGTGGAACCTCGCACAAAGACCATTGGCCTGTGGATGGTATTCAGTAGTACGGTGGAGTTGAACCCCACGGCTCTCTACAACTCTGAAGTGAACTGGGGACTTCTGTCGGAGGTCAAGTCCAATGGCACACCAAACCGGGACACCCAGGAGGAGAAAATGCCCAAGTCACATCAACCAAAGTGGTTGATGACAGTGGAACTGCCTCCGGCCACCAAGTAGTTCTGTCCACCGTCGTCAGGAGATAGGTAAAACCTCTGGGAGGTGGAAGCAGCCCCACTAAGTCCACATGCACATGTTCAAACTTCCATACAAAACAGGAAAGTGCTCCAGTGGAGCTTTGGACCTTGGCACGCTGGGAAGCCAAACAGGAAGCCTTCCATGTTCGTACATCTTTACGGAGTCCTGGCCACACAAACTTTGCCCCTACCAGTTTAACAGAAGCTTTAACGCCCAGGTTTGAAAGGGAATAAACTGCATCACAAAACCGCCGACGCCAACTAGTAGCAACCAAAGGCCGAGATTTTCCAGTCGAGACATCGCAAAAAAGGGTTGCGCCACACTCACGAAAGGAGAACTCCTCTAAATGCAACCTGGATTCTGCCGCTTTAAAGACCAGAATATCCTGGTCTGTCAGTTGGTCTGTGGCCATGGCGAGATAGTCCACACCTAAAAGCACAGAAGCAACCTTTGCTCTGGACAGTCAGCCAGCTACCAGGTTATTCTTGCCAGCCACATGCTGAATGTCAGTGGTGAACTTTGAAATGGAAGACAAATGCCGTTGTTGCCGAGCCAACCACAGTTCAGAAACTTTTGCCATGGCAAAAGTGAGAGGCTTATGGTCAACAAAAGCAGTAAAGTCCCTGCCCTCCAACATGAAGCGGAAATGGCGTGTTGCCAGAAAAAGGGCAAGCACTTCCCTGTCAAAGGTGCTATATTTTTTTTTCGGCATCCCGGAATTTCTTGATTAAAAAAAAGCGAGGGGTTGCCAGGCACCATCCACCCATTGCTCACAAACTGCCCCAACTGCATAATCAGAGGCATCAGTTGTTAGAGCCACAGGAGCCACTGAAGATGGATGGGCAAAAAGCACAGCATTAGCCAAGGCCTTTTTGGCATCATCGAATGCCTGCATCTCGGGGGTCCACTCTATCTGTTGGTCCCTTTTTTTGCCTCTAAGTGCTTCATACAAGGGGTGCATGAGGTACGCTGCCCGTGGGATGAAACGGTTATAAAAGTTTACCATCACCAAAAACTCCTGCAGGGGCTTCACTGACGGAGGGTGGGGAAAAGCGAAAACTGCTTCAACCTTTACAGGTAGGGGGCCTGCCCCTTGAGAAGACACTTTGTGTCCCAGGAACTCAACAGCAGGCAACCCAGAGCTCATAACCATAGATGAGGGTAGGATCATAGATCGACTGGTAAATCAATCAATCAATCAATCAAATTTTATTTGTATAGCACATTTCAGCAGCAAGGCATTTCAAAGTGCTTTACATCAAAAACAAACACAGAAACACAATGCAATATAGAATCAATCATTAAGTCAAGTTCCATCAATAAATTTGTAATTGATTACATTTCAAATACAATTCTAAACAGGTGGGTTTTTAGTTGAGATTTAAAAGAAGTCAGTGTTTCAGCTGTTTTACAGTTCTCTGGAAGTTTGTTCCAAATTTGTGGTGCATAGATGCTGAAAGCTGCTTCTCCTCGTTTGGTTCTGGTTCTGGGGATGCAGAGCAGACCAGAACCAGAAGACCTGAGAGGTATGGAAGGTTGATACAATAAAAGCAGATCTTTAATGTATTGTGGTGCTAAGCCGTTCAGTGATTTGTAAACTAACAACAGTATTTTAAAGTCTATTCTTTGAGCTACAGGGAGCCAGTGTAGGGACTTTAAAACTGGTGTTATGTGCTCTATCTTCCTGGTTTTAGTGAGAACGCGAGCAGAAGCATTCTGGATCAGCTGCAGCTGTTTGATTGATTTGTTGGACAGACCTGTGAAGACGCTGTTGCAATAATCAATACAACTGAAGATGAACGCATGGATGAGTTTCTCTAGATTTTGCTGAGACATTAGTCCTTTAATCCTGGAAATGTTCTTCAGGTGATAGAAGGCTGACTTTGTGACTGTCTTTATGTGGCTCAGGAGGTTCAGGTCAGAGTCCATCACTACTCCCAGGTTTCGGGCCTGATCGCTGGTTTTCAGTTGTAATAACTTAAGCTGTGCATTGACTCTACATCGTTCCTCTTTAGGTCCAAAAATAATAACTTCAGTTTTGTTTCTGTTCAGCTGGAGAAAGTTTTGGCACATCCACACATGTATCTGTTCTAAGCATCTGTTCAGTGATTGGATGGGCTCTAGGTCACCTGGTGACATCGTAATGTAGAGCTGTGTGTCATCTGCATAGTTATGGTAGCTAATATTATTTCCGGTTATAACCTGAGCTAGTGGGGGCATATAAATATTGAATAAGAGGGGTCCTAGGATTGAACCTTGGGGTACCCCACATGTGGCCTTTGACCTCTTTGATGAAAAGTTTTCATTTGAAACAAAGAAATCCCTGTTCTTTATGTAGGATTCAAACCAGTTAAGCACTGGACCGGAGAGTCCGACCCAACTCTCCATGGTCATTGTGGTCGTTCAACCTCACCCTTCAGATGAGGTTGAACGGCTTGTATCTGGGCCCCACACGGAATGCTCATTGTCTCAGGAGACTCTGGGTTGAGCCTCAATGTCTTTGGTCTTTGTCCCAGTGGAGGACGAGATTGTTTTCGACAACAGGGGTCCTGCTTGGTTCCCTCACATATCAACAGAAGGTTGTGTTTACGGATGCATCCTCCATGGGCTGGGGTATGACCTGGCAGGGTCGGAGGTAGACTTGAAGTGTGCTTTGTAAGTATTTATATTCTAGTTTCTAGTATATATTTACTCATAATAAGTGATATTTTCTTAGTATCAAGCTTTTATATCTTACAAAAACACTTAAAATAAGAAAAAATATTCTAACCTAAAAGCCTCTTGGTGAGAAAATTATCTTGTCAGAAAGAAAAGCATAAATCTTCTTAAGTTAAGATATTTAATCTTACTAAGATTTAAATTTTTGCAGTGATGGGCATCATCTACGCACAAGCTGTTTATGCTAACAAATGGGCGATCTTTGCAACCTGGTGCCATGATGAAGGGCAGAATCCGGTGCAGTGTTCAGTTTCTGACATACTGACCCAGACACCCTACGGAGTCTGGGTCAGTAATGCCTGCCTTCCTGCAGGCATCTACCTTGAAAGTATATGAGGGTGATATTTCCTATTGGCATGCTTGATTGAATGGTTGCTTGGAAAATAAGGACATTGTGCTCTTCTTAAGAGGTACTTTGCGTACCCCCCCAACTGCTCTGTGTTGTATGACCTTTCTCTGGTGCTTTAGGTTCTTCGGTCCCCCCTACTTGAGGCCTTTACATCTGCAGACCTCAAATGGATCTCACTAAAGACGCTGTTTCTTTTGCCAATGATTTCTGCAAAGCGTGTGGGGGAATTGCAGGCTCTCTTGATACCTGAGCCCTGCTGACGGTGGAACCCTGAGGGCTCAGGTGTCACACTGTGGCCTGATGTGGCATTTATTCCTAAAGTGCCACTGGTGGCAGGATGTACCCAGCCGCTCCATCTTGCCCGGTTTGACACCGGGGGCCCCTCTGAACGTCTGTACCCTGTTCATGCTCTTAAGGCACATATATCAATTGAACTGTGTTTTCAAAAGATGAATGGCCTTTTTGTTTGCTATGCGGACTCACTGAAACTTCAGGCCCTTTCTGAGCCATAGCTTGCACACTGGGTTATGGATTTGATCACAATGGCTCATGCCTTGCAGGATTGTCCACTGCCAGCAAATGTGAGATGCTATTCTATGAGGGACATGTCCTTGCATCTCACGAGAAGGTTGAGGGATTGAGTGCTGAGTGTCATGTGACTATATAGAGTCACATTGGTCACCGACAGGTCAGGTGACTTTGCTGTGATTAATACTCAACCTGTGAATGCGCAAAAATGATTATTCAGTGCTCGAAGCACTACCTCAGGCCGGCATCTGGGATTTATGGAACCATAGTTACAGTGGTAACTTTTACTCTGGGACTCTGAAAATCCAATTCCTCCTCATTGTCAGTTTTCTTCCACCATTGAAAGAATTGGAACTTTCTGTATTTGAATATGTTCTTGATTTTATCCACCTTGACAAACAACCGTACTTCCATTTGAAGAATAAAGTAATCCCCATAGCATAATTCTGCCACCACCATAATTTTTGCCAATTTCTTGGATTTATCAGACTATAACACATTGTTTCATGTTAATGTGTATATAAATAACTAACTCTGAAGTTAAAAGAAAAAGTCTAGTTAATCAGAAATCTCACAACACCCTGCAGTTCTTCCGGGTCCCTCATGTTGAAGACCTCTGTTCTGTTCTATAAGGTTCTGCTCTAGTTCCAGAGTGAAAAGTTCTATACAGACATGGTGCTGATGCAAGGGCAGCAGAATGTTTTAGTATCCTTACTGAATGTGACAAAGCGGACAGTATGGTGTGTAGTTGCAGGACAGACATAATCTCACACCAATGATTGATATTGATATGATATTGATTCAGGCTCGGGTTGTCTCTCCCTTCCTGGGTCCTCCCTCTGACTACGCTGTGGTGAAAATGATCCCTGACGAGAGGCTGCCTCCGCGGAACCTCCATCGTGTGCATGTGGACAAGACACAGGCCACCCTGAAATGGCAGCCACCCTACGACACACCAGATGCCCCCCTGGTATGAGGCTGTCACTCTGCTCTGAGACGTTGCTATGTTGGTGCTTTTAAAGGGGCAGTGTCATGTAAAATCCATTTTTTGAGCTTTACATCACATTGTTATGTTAACCCCTCATCAAAAACATAACCTGGAGTATTGTTTTGATTCTTTCATATATGTTTTTTAAAAGAAAAGTATTACCATGGCAACCACTCAGCTGTTCGAAACGCTGTGCATGCCAGCCCCACCCTCTTATGTTTCCGAGCTTCCGTCTGATAGAGCATCCCTTGGCCTTGTAACTCCTTGTAACTCCCCCACTCCTTCAAACTAGCCAACAGCAATAAGCAAACATCTGGTGGAACTGAGAATTTGCAGAGCTCATTGCATGAGCTACTTTTCAGTGAAACACTGGCAAAAATGTTGTTGAAGAGTTAGTAGAATAGCCATGTTGTGATGACTACCTCAAGCTCGAGTTTCAGAAAGACCAGGAATTTTTATAGACAGAGGCCCAATTTAAAGACACTAAATTATAAAATAATTTTTTTTGCAATTGTTATACTTCAATTTGTATAACAATTGTAGTTAACATATTTACTTGATTGTGCCATAGAATAGCACTGTATGCCTGAAAAATGTGCAATAATGCCCTTTTAACTTTACTTTGGGGATTTCTGTGAAAGAATACCCACTTCAGTTTGAATGCTTGTGATCCATCTGGTGTGTTCACCTGCTCTGTTTTTGTGTGTCCATCCTCTAAGACATATGTGATTCACGTGAAAGATGTAATCCGGAAAGGGGAGAGGGACTACAAGCTGACTACCCAGAACAACACGGTGGAGTACCTGCTGAGAGGCCTGGAGTCGGGAGGAAGGTACAGCGTCTCCGTCCGCCTTCGCAACATGACCAAGGAGGCCAGCTTCACCCTCAACACAGGTCTGTCAAAGCCACTCCTCAAGGGATTGTCATGTTTGGTTCCAGTTTACGAACCCACATGCACAAACACAATCAGGAGACGCGTGTGCAAAACAATAATGGAGTTTATTGACAAGAGGGAATAGGGTTGGGGAGAAAACACGGAGCAGGAGTCTGGAAGGGGCAACCAGTTCAGCCACTGTCAACGAGGAGAAGCTGTTAGAATAAACGAATCCAGGAAGGTGGATGAATATGTATGTTGACGCAGGGAAAGGCTTACTAGGAGCGGATGGATGTTTCCTTTGGAGCAACAATGGACCCAGGGGCGGCGTGGAGAGGCAGCGAACCGTTGGAGGGCGGACAGGTAAGTCAGACTGAGCGGAGGAGCGAACTGACGGCTGGTCGGAGTCCGGGACAAACGACCCACAGAACTCTCCTCTCAGAAACCTCCGGAGGAATCCAGGTAAACCTGACAACAGGGAAAAAAACACAGGAGGCGATTATCTTGGGAAATGCTCAGAGGGCCTACTCAGGAATGATTTGTTACCGAGGTAAACAAACACTCAGGCAAGGAAGTGTCGCTCGCCGCTTCTTAAATACTCCCAGCCTCAGTCAGACAATGCGCCACAGGTGTGTCCCCGGGTTCGACCCCACGCCTCTCCAGGGGCTCTGCTCCTAGGCGGCATCTGGTGGAGGAAGTGGGAAGCAGCAGGCTTCCACAAAAAACAAAACAAAACACCGATCCTGACAGTACCCCCCCCTCAACGGACGCCCCCGGGCGGCCGAGAAGAGGTGGACGGCAGAGAGGCGGCATAGTCCTTTATCAAAGAGGGGTCAAGAATAAAAGAACGGGGAACCCAGGAACGGTCCTCCGGGCCGTAGCCCTCCCAGTCGATGAGGTACTGAAACCCACGACCTCGCCGACGGGAGTCCACAATCCGGCGGACGGAGTATGCCGGGTGACCATCAACATCACGGGCAGGAGGAGGGGGTTCGGCCGGAGGGCAAAGGGGGCTCGACCGGACCGGTTTGACCTGGGAGACATGGAAGGTGGCGTGAATACGTAAGGAGGGGGGCAGACGAAGTCGTAGAGCCGTCGGACTGACAACCGACAAAATCTCAAACGGACCAATAAATTTAGGTGACAACTTCCTGGACAATGACTTTAGGGGAATATCCTTAGTGGACAGCCAAACCTTCTGACCAGCTGTATAGACTGGAGCCGGCGTCCTCCTGCGGTCGGCCAGACGTTTGTTTCGTGCGGCTGTGTGGTTGAGTGCGGTTACAGTCTCCCTCCATATCTTATTGCAACGGCGGATATGATGCTGAACTGAGGTTACCGAAATCTTGCCCTCGTCAACGGATAATAAAGGTGGTTGGTACCCCAGGGAGACCTCGAACGGAGACAACCCTGTAGCAGAAGAGATGTGGCTATTGTGGGCGTACTCGACCCAAGGGAGATGCTGAGCCCAGTCTTCGGGGTTGGAGGAGGAGATGCAGCGTAAGGTAGCCTCCATCTCCTGGTTCATCCTCTCGGTTTGCCCGTTGGTCTGGGGATGATAACCGGAAGAGAGAGCAGTTTTGGCACCCAATGCAGAACAGAACTGTTTCCAAACCTGTGATGTGAACTGGGGGCCCCGATCAGACAGGATCTCTTGAGGCATGCCATGCAGCTTGAAGACATGCTTAATCAATAACTGGGCGGTCTGAGCAGAGGTGGGAAGCTTGCGGAGAGGAATGAGATGGCAGGCTTTCGAAAAGCGGTCAATGACAGTAAAAATGGTGGTCATACCTTTAGACGGGGGTAGTCCAGTAACGAAGTCTATGGCAATGTGCGACCAGGGTCTCTTGGGAATGGGAAGGGGCTGTAACAACCCTGCGGGAGGCTGGTGAGATGACTTGTTTCTCGAACAGACGGGGCAGGAGAGAACAAACTCCTTCACATCCTTGTGAACAGAGTCCCACCAAAACCTGCGATTAATTAACCCGACTGTGCGGCTCATACCTGGGTGTCCGGAGAATTTGGATGAGTGTATCCACCGTAGGAAGCGGGGTCGGACGGAGGTGGGGACATAGATTCTCCCTAGGGGACAAGACTCGGGTGGGGGTTCCAGGCGTTGAGCCTGACGGATTATATCCTCTATTTCCCATGTCACCACCCCTACGGTGCAGCTAGGGGGCAACAAGGGTGCTGGACCCTCATCAGAATCATCAGGCGTGTAGAGTCTGGAGAGGGCATCCGGCTTGACGTTTTTAGATCCTGGGCGGTAGGAAATGGACAGATTAAACCGGGAAAAGAATACTGACCAGCGGGACTGTCGGGGGTTGTTCTGTTTAGCGGATTGCAGGTATGAAAGATTCTTATGGTCAGTCCAGACAACTACAGGATGTTCAGCTCCCTCCAGCCAATGACGCCACTCCTCCAAGGCGAGCTTTATCGCCAACAACTCCCGATCTCCCACGTCATAGTTTCGTTCAGCCGGGGACAGTCTGCGGGAGAAAAAGGCACAAGGGTGAGTGTTGTGATCTTGCGAAGAAATTTGGGACAGGACGGCTCCTACTCCAGAGTCTGATGCATCGACCTCCAAAATAAACTGCTTGGTAGGGTCTGGCTGGATGAGGATGGGTGCATTAGCAAACAATGACTTCAAACGTGCAAAAGCATCCTCTGCCTCGGGCGTCCAGGTAAACGTCGTCTTGGTGGATGTAAGTGCCGTCAATGGAGCAGCCGTCCGGCTGTAGTCGCGTATAAAGCGGCGATAGAAATTGGCGAACCCTAGAAATCTTTGCAGTTGCTTCCGGGTTTCAGGTTTGGGCCACTCCAATACTGCTTTTATCTTATCCCCCGACGGTCTTACCTGTCCGCCCTCGAGCACATAGCCGAGGAAGGTGACTGAGGGTTGATGAAACTCACACTTTTCGGCTTTGACATAAAGCCGGTTCTCTAGGAGGCGCTGGAGAACATGTCGGACGTGCCGCTTGTGTTCCTTCAGGGAGCTGGAATAAATCAGGATATCATCCAGATAGACAAATACAAAATCATTAATAAAGTCTCTTAACACGTCATTCACTAATGCTTGGAAGAAGGCGGGAGCATTTGACAGGCCGAAGGGCATGACTAAATACTCATAGTGACCCATAGGTGTTTTAAAAGCAGTCTTCCATTCATCCCCTTCGCGAACTCGAAGGAGGTGGTAGGCATTTCTTAGGTCTAGTTTGGTGAAAATGGTCGCTCCCTGAACAGGTTCGAAGGCTGAAGAGAGGAGTGGTAGCGGGTACTTGTTTTTAACAGTTATTTGGTTCAATCCTCTGTAATCAATGCATGGCCGTAGCGACCCATCTTTTTTCCCAACAAAGAAAAATCCAGCCCCTAGGGGTGAGGTGGATGTTCGAATGATACCTGCTGCTAGGGAATCATTAATGTACTTCTCCATGGTTTGGCGTTCGGGCCGGGAGATATTGTACAGACGACTGTTGGGTAGTGGGGCGCCAGGCAGAAGGTCGATGGCGCAGTCGTATGGACGATGAGGTGGAAGTGACAGGGCGTTATCTTTATTAAATACAGGCGCCAGATCATGGTATTCAACGGGTACTGAGGAAAGGTCGGGGGGTTCACTCTCAGAAGGATCCTTAGTTGGGGAGTTCGAGGGAATAGCTGAACGGAGGCAAGTAGCATGACAGTTGGACGACCAGGACTCTATGTGAGCTTTAACCCAGTTAATGTGAGGGTTATGGGCAGATAACCAGTTAAATCCTAGAACAATGGGAGAACTGGCAGCACTGAACACAAAAAAGGATATTGATTCAGTATGGTTACCTGAAACGACAAGACAGACTGGCTTGGTTTTGTGTGTGATATGAGGTAATGCTTTACCGTTAAGGGCAGCAACACGGAGGGGAACCGGCAGTGGTTCTACCTCAATGGACATCTGCTTGGCCAGAGTCGAGTCGATTAGGTTTTGTTCGCAGCCCGAGTCAATAAGTGCTGACAGGGGAAGTGACAAGTGATTATTTATGAGAGTTGCCGGTAGGATGAGACGAGATTGGGTTGTGGGTGTTGGCTCCAACAGTCTCCTCGTCGTTACTGTCGGATCTGGGGGTTTAAACGGACTTGACAGTTGGCAATGAAGTGGCCAGACTCACCACAGTACAGGCAAAGACGTGAATGTAACCTCCTACGTCTCTCCTCCGGGGTTAAGTGAGTTCGCCCCAGCTGCATGGGTTCAGGCTCGGGAAGAGGTGTTGATGCAGGGGATACAGGAGAAATAGCAGGTAGGTTCTGAAAATGAGATCTAAAAGGTGAGTCACGACGGTTTCGTTCTTTAGCACGTGATCTGATGCGGTTATCTATCTTTATGGTGAGTTTAATGAAATCTTCTAAAGTCTCTGGTTCATCTAAAGTGGCTAGTTCATCCTTTACCTGCTCACTCAGAGCGTGGAAATAAGCGCTCTTTAGCGCAGCTGCGTCCCAACCAGATGCTGCAGCTTTAATTCTAAAGTCAATAGCGAACTCAGAAACTGTTCTTTGACCCTGCTTGAGAGTCCACAGCTCTCGGGAAACTGAAGTCTTGTCGGTGTCACGACAAAAAACCTGCTTAAATTCCTTCACAAACTCAGAAAATGTGCACCCAAAATTGGTGGGGGAGGGAAACCTAGCCTCAGCCCACTCCAGAGCACGTCCAGTTAGCAAGGATAACATATAAGCTATTTTGGCATTATCATGGCGAAAACTCTGAGGTGAGTGGTTGAAAATGATTCCACATTGTAAAATAAAGCCTTTACACTTCCTCACCTCACCACAGAATTTCTCAGGTGCTGGCTGTCGTACCTCCGAAAACGTGGCGTGGCTAGATGGATCCGGAGCTTGAGCTGCCGCTGGCGGTGCGCTCGGGTCCGGTTGGGCAGATCCCTGGAGGAAATTGGATATTTCGGCTAACCGGCGGTTAGTTTCTGCTTGCCGGCTACCTAGCTCTCGCAGGGCTGCGTCATGAGACTGAATGAGAGATTGTTGTTCAGCCAAGGCTCTCCTAATTGCGTCTGCAGGGGTAGACTGTTGGCCTGAGTGTTCTGTCATGTTTGGTTCCAGTTTACGAACCCACATGCACAAACACAATCAGGAGACGCGTGTGCAAAACAATAATGGAGTTTATTGACAAGAGGGAATAGGGTTGGGGAGAAAACACAGAGCAGGAGTCTGGAAGGGGCAACCAGTTCAGCCACTGTCAACGAGGAGAAGCTGTTAGAATAAACGAATCCAGGGAGGTGGATGAATATGTATGTTGACGCAGGGAAAGGCTTACTAGGAGCGGATGGATGTTTCCTTTGGAGCAACAACGGACCCAGGGGCGGCGTGGAGAGGCAGCGAACCGTTGGAGGGCGGACAGGTAAGTCAGACTGAGCGGAGGAGCGAACTGACGGCTGGTCGGAGTCCGGGACAAACGACCCACAGAACTCTCCTCTCGGAAACCTCCGGAGGAATCCAGGTAAACCTGACAACAGGGAAAAAATCACAGGAGGCGATTATCTTGGGAAATGCTCAGAGGGCCTACTCAGGAACGATTTGTTACCGAGGTAAACAAACACTCAGGCAAGGAAGTGTCGCTCGCCGCTTCTTAAATACTCCCAGCCTCAGTCAGACAATGCGCCACAGGTGTGTCCCCGGGTTCGACCCCACGCCTCTCCAGGGGCTCTGCTCCTAGGCGGCATCTGGTGAAGGAAGTGGGAAGCAGCAGGCTTCCACAAAAAACAAAACAAAACAAAACAAAACACCGATCCTGACAGGGATGGAGTTTAATAAATTATATACTTTCTTCCAAAAAAAAGTGGTCAAAGCTTCCAACAGCTTTCACTCCCAAACATGAGTAAACACAAGGCAGCACAAATATATCCATTGTTGGAGATATGCGACTCCTCCTACACAGCCAAATGGAAGGAGATTGAATGTACAAGCAATGGTGTCATCTTGCAAGCAGCAATTGGAAATATACACTTAATAAAAGACCTTAAAGAACTCAATCCATGTTCAGAAATGGCACTCAAGACCTGGCCAAAATTAGTAAAAGAAAAGAAAGAGTCCTGTTTGCCAATCGGATGGATAGCATGTGACCAAGACTTTACCCCAAATAAAACAGATAATACTTTTAAAAAAATGGATTGAAAAGGGCTTGGTAAAATACAATGATTCATATCATAAAGGCTGTCTGAGGACCTTTCAAGACATTAAGCAAAAATATGGTCTCTATAACAGATTTTTTTCATTATTTACAAATCTGGCACTATTTAGAAAAAACTAATTTGTTGGTATCTTAAGTATCTTTCTTTAAGTATCTTAACTTTAAGTATCTTAACTTTAAAAATCGTTATAGTTTTATTTAGTGAAAACAAAATAAGGCCTGCAATATTAATATCAATATCAGCCCAAATTTTTTTATGTTGCTGCACCTCTATTTTTTATGTGTCTGCAGCAAAATCTTTTAAAATATTTTACATATTATTGCTAGAGCTAGACCATATTATAAACAAAGTTGCAATGTTTTGGTAAATACTATAAAATTGTGGTCATTTTAATTTATAGTCATCATAACGGTGGGATTCTAATTTGGATCCAACGTTAGCATGGAGTTAATGTCATTCAAGTCTATGATGAATTCATGTAGGTGTCTGATTTTAACTGTAGTTTTGCTCACAAGAGCAGCAAAATGATTTGATTTATTATTTCCCTCCTTTTCAGTTCCTTTGCCTGCTCCAGAAGCCTTGAAAATTCTGACAGAAAATGACAATGTGTTCCTCTTCTGGAAGAGCCTTGCAGTCCGAGAGAAGGGCTTCAATGAGAGCAGGGTGAGAAATTACTGACTTCTGCATTGCTTTAACAGGGCCACTGCCACCTCACCACTTCCTAGACCAGGATATGCTCAGGCTTATTTGCATGATCCAATCCTAACATTATATTGTTGTCTATTAAGGTAGGAATACAGCTAGCATTTAAAGTTGCTTGAACCATACAAACAAACTCTGTATGTCAAATAAATGCTCTAACCTCTCAACATGATTATAACAAATAATGCAGTCACCACTATCCAAACTATATTTTTCGTTATATTTGGGAGTGGCACATTCCCTTTAGAGTTCAGAGACCATCTTTTATTACTGCCACTTACTTGTGTGTAGATTCCTTTACATTAGTAAGATGCTTTATCTGCTTTAGTGCTGTAGTCTGATCTATCAGGAGATCCAGTTGTTAAGTGATCCCCAGTCTTTCAGTTGGGAAACATATTCCAGTCAGTAGTGTGAACACTTTCTATTTTCAAAATCTTGGATGACTGCAGGTAACATTTGGCTGTAGTCAGAATTTATGGTTCAACAATAAGAAAGCGATTGTGAAAAACCTACATTCATCCAAAAGTTCCAACACCAAACTACTGCTGATCTAAAGAACTCAAAGAGCAGTAAATCACCACAAAGAAACATTTTGATGATCCTTGGCTGGTTCCCACAACAAGATTTTAAATTATCTGCCGATCTTCAAAACCTGAGGGACCACACATGATAATAACTGTGTGGTCCCCCTGAGAGGAACCAAACCTGCTAAAGCTTAACAGGTTTGGTTCTACAGTGTGTGGTGTTAAGTCACATGGCTGGAGCAACACACCACACACAAACTGATTTCACTCCCCAACATTCAGCTGTCAGATGGGAAGTTTTACAAAATCTCAGGACCAAACGTGAGTTAAGAGTACATAAACATGGCCGAAAGCGATAGCTTGTGGACTGTATTTAACAGAGAAAAAACCCCAATACAAACATGTATGCAACATACACCTTTCTTGTTGCCATGCCAGATATTTTGTCTTTGTTGTATTTTTGATTCCTTTCTGTGTTTCCATCATTTCCTTTCTGATTGGCTATATATCACATTCAACAGGTTGCGTTGTCGTTTGTTTTTGGGGAATACCACGCATACTGCGATATCAGGACAAGACGATCCAATATGTTGAATATCCCTGATTTTAAATGTGAGCGTTCCTGAGCGGACCAGATTTGTTAATATTCCACACACGGCAGGAAGAAGATCTCCTAATATGATAGGAAGCAGCTCAATAATCTGGATGTTCTTAAAATTGTCGGAAGGGGAAGATCAGGACAAAACTGGCATAAAAATCTGTCCGTGTGAACAAGGACAGAAGGGATAAGAGGGATAAGACAGAAGACAGAGGTTCAGGCCTTTTGCGGGGGCACACGGGTATCGCACAAACCACATACAGAGGGCTTTAGTCCCTCACACTGCTGTCATAGGCTCGAGTCTCACGTCTCGAAGTCCACAACCTTTGCCACATGACCTTTCCCTTTCTCATTACCCACCTTCCTGTCTGACCACTCTTAAATAAAGGCCACTAGAGCCAATAAAATCTTAATGAAAAAAAGACAGAAGTTCAACCACTTGAAGCTTGTAAGTCAGTGTGATTTATTTACTGATAGATTCTACTGCTGTTGTTCACAGGGATATGAGGTCCATGTGGTTGACAGTGTGACCAACCAGACAGTTTATCTAGGAAACACCACAGAAACTTACTTCCGCATCAGCAGTCTGCTGGTGGGACACAACTACACATTCTCGGTGCAGGCCAGGTGCCTGCTGGGTGGCCAGCTGTGTGGGGAACCTGCACTCTTGCTCTACAACCAACAGACAGGTACGGGTGATCCTCTAGAACCTCCAGGGAAGGGTTATCGCACAGATTGATGAAGCTGGGTTTAATGAGGAGCGCAAACCACATGATAAATACTCAACTTGTATGCTACTTTTGATCATGTCAAACATCCCATGCATTAGAAAGAGAAATCTTAATTTCCTTTTCTTGATGTTGTTTTTCCCACCTGTTTAGGGAGCAGCGATGCATCCCGCAGTGAGAACCATTCCAGAGATATGGCATCAGTGGTGGTTCCTGTCCTCTTTCTGCTGGTGGTGGTCGTGGGCAGTGGCCTAGTGGCGCTCTATATACGACACCGCCGGTTGCAGAACAACTTCACTGCCTTTGCCAACTCCCACTACAACTCACGCCTTGGTTCTGCCATCTTTTCCTCTGGGGATGAATTAGGTAACTGTAAAGGATTCTACACATAGCAAGTTAAATCAAGTTTGGTACATTTTGGGGGAATTTTATGTGATAAATCAAAATAGCACCAAATGTAGAGTGGAAGAAAAAGGTTGTTTTTAAAGGGCATAATGATGAAAAATCAACTTTTTTGAGCTTTCTATCATGTTATAATGTTATTCCCTCATCAAAAACATACCTGGAGTGTTGCTTTGATTCTATCATGCTTGTTTGAGAAATCCTTTAAATATATCCATGGTAACCCTGGAAAACAAACCCTGGATCACCAGTGGCCTAATGGAAATTTTAAACAAGAAAAAAGAGCCTTTAAACAAGCAAAACAAGGAGTTATTGGGGAGTATACAGAATCAGTTAAAAGTCAAGATTAGAGACAGCAAGGAGAAGTACAGGAAGAAGCTGGAGAACAACCTTCAGAGGAACGATCTCACAGATGTGTGGTCAGGGATGAAGAAGATCACAGGCTTCAAGCAAAAGGAGGATCAGATCAATGGAAGTCTGGACAGAGCAAATGAGCTGAACACATTCTTCAACAGGTTCTTCAACTCATCATCATAGTCTCCTGTCTCCAGCCATACAAATATCCCACCTTCCTCTGATACCCCTTTTTCCCACTTACACCCCTTTTTCACTGGCTCTACTCCAGCTCGGCCTGCCTGGGCTCCGCTCTGCTTCGGAGTGAACGCGTTTCCACAGGCCCGGTTCGACTCCATAGCTGCATGACACCTCCTGGCGGTCAGGGGTATAGCGCCCCGCCTCCAGGCGCTATGTGTTGTGCTTTGTTAAAATGCGTCCTAACGCGAGTTGTTGTTTTTCTGAGACAAAAGAAGAAGAGAGAGAGCTGAGCAATTTTTTATAGCCTGATTGTGATTTTTCTGAGATCTCAAGAAAATGCTCAGTGGGAGGAATCCTGCGATTGTGGTGAGAATGACAGCTGATCTCCACCTTGCAGTGGGAGGAAAGCAGGTGGCTCAGACATTGCAGGGTAAGCTAATGATGATTTGTGTATTATAGTATTATAAAACTTGTAATACAGTGCCGAATATACACGTGCTAATTTTATCCAGGGTGTCGCAAATAACTTAAAGTGTCAGAATTGCATGTTAGTGCCGCACATTCATAATATATTTCAATGTGTTTTCAGATGTTGGTAAACTGTCACCGCAGATCATCAGTGTGGTTATTTCTGCAGCCTCTGAGTTGTAGCATGTCTCATCAGTGTCCGTCTTCCTGACTGCCAGTCTGTGTTACCTTCAGGATGTCCAGAGACCTTCACCTTTATGGAGCAGGCATGAGCTCAAGGTGTTGATGAAACATTTATAATTTTAAAAAAATGCTTCTGATGTTCTCACAGAGTTGAAGTGCATTAACAATCTGTTGTTTTTAATTTCTCAATATGTTTAATTGTGATTCATCTAAAGTTCAAGTTGCACTGAAAACAAATAAAGCTGTAGTCCTTCTAATCTGAGCTATTCTAGTTTTGATTAAACCTTCCATGTTTTCACATTTTGGTCACTAAGAATTAATCAGGGGCTTAAAAGTTTAAACTTAATCTTGTTTATCATTAATTAAGACTACGGGTTTTGGTCACATCTTCTCACTTTCTTACATTGAAGATTCTCCAAGAAGACAGCTAACAGTGAGTGGATAGAAGGATGTTGTACAAAATAGAAATTAGCAAAAACATGACTTGTATTTTGGGGTCATGTGGAGCAACCCTGATAATAATGTCAAAATGTTTGGTTTGCTGAATAATGTATGTTCCATTTTGGATGCCTTCATTGGTAATCTACAATGTTAAGTGTCAATGAAATATTTACATTATATAATAATAATAATAATAATAATAATAATAATAATAATAATAATAATAATACTTTATTGATTCCCTAAAGGGGGGGGATTTAGTTTGTCCCAACATTGCACACAATAACAACAATAATAAATAACAATGAGCATATAATGATAGTCCTAAGGACACACATATTGCTCAGTACATGAAATATATAATCAACATTTAAAATGCACAGCTCTAGTATGAATTATACAGTCTGATAGCCTCGGGCAGAACGCTCTAGCGTTCTTTATCACATCTGGGCTATAGTAATCTTGGGCCATGTCTGCTCCTCGGGATGTCCACCATGTTGTAGAGGTGGTTATACTTCTGATCTTCTTCAGCATTCTGTCTCTCATCACCTCTTCCAGTGGACCCAGCTTGATCCCTACAATTGACTCAGCCTTTCTTATTAATTTGTTAAGTCAGTTTGAGTCTTTCACCTTCATTGCAGCACCGCAGTATACCACTGCATTGAAGATGGAACTAGCCACTGGTGACTGATAAAATAATAATATAATGTTATTTTCACTCTAAGGCTCCTCACATTTTTGGGAGGATTGTATTAGGACCTTGATGCCATACAAACTACACTGTGTATAATGTGTTATAATGTGTGGAGTGGGTATAAAAAAGAGACTTTCTTCATTGAAAGTCTAGGAAGAAGGAAATGCAAAACAGCATTTTTTCTTCTTTTGCTTGCCTTAACTCTTCTCCATGGAGCTCTACCATCTCTGCTAGTAGCTGTTTCCTCCTGAAGGAGATCCAGTTGTTTTGACGGTTCCTCTCATTGTTCACCATCGTGTCAATCACGTTCCTCTTCTTCTGCTCCCTGGGAAAAGTAATCAGATGTTATAGCTTATAGCACATAAATGTAGATAAATAACACAGAGTTACTAATGTGGACATTAGAAGAACTTATCTAAAACAGACACCTTACTTTATATGTATACTAACATTTTTTTTTTTCCATCCAGACATACACAATTATAAATAACTGGAATAGTTGTGTAAATCAAAGAAAAGCGTAATTACTTGTAAGTTTTAGACCTATGCAGACATACAGCCATGGGTAAAATACCACTCTTGTATTCTTCAGGTTTGTTGTATGTTTTTATGTCCTGTACAATTAATTATTCCATCCATCCATCCATTTTCTTACACCCTTGTCTCTAGTGGGGTCGGGAGGTGCTGGTGCCTATCTCCTCCAGCTAACGTTAGCAATTAATTATTCATAGCTGTTGAATTAGAGAACTGATATCTAGCCATTTTACAATAATAGAATATCATATAATATGTTTTAGTATCTCCCAATGAGGAAAATTCAGATGCAACAATATCAAAATGACAAACAATTGAAGCACACTGCTCCAACAAGCCTCCTCTGAATATTGAAACTGATGCAAAGAAAAGCCGGCATCTTTGTTCACCGCTTGCTTGTAGCTTCCATCTCGTCTGTGTATCAAGGGTCAGGTTTAGGGTCATCTTAGGCAGGATTTTGTTTACTCAACCAAATATAACATGGGTACGACATGATATCTCTGTCTGTCTCTCTGTCTGTCTGTAGATAGATAGATAGATAGATAGATAGATAGATAGATAGATAGATAGATAGATAGATAGATAGATAGATAGATAGATAGATAGATAGATAGATAGATAGATAGATAGATAGATAGATAGATAGATAGATAGATAGATAGATAGATAGATAGATAGATATCATGTCGTGACTATGTTGTCTTTGGTTGGGTGAACAAAATCCTGCCTAAGATCAGTAGCTGTTAGCGATCAGTAGCACACTGCTGGCGGATGTTTAGTGTACTACAGAACATATTTCATAAGTGAGCAGAGAGTCCGAGCAGAAGAGACGTTTTGAATACAAGCATTACAAGTTTTGAGAAGAAAGACACAAAGTCGTGCTTTCAAAAATGTAAGAATATATGTAAGAAATATTTAAAGTTATGAGAACAAAAGACATGACATCCTGTTTTCAGACTGAAAATGTATGCTCTTGGATTATGGCAGAAAAATTCCTCCATAATTGACCTCTGAGAGTTTGCATTTACATTGTTATGCAATGCAAATACATAACAATGTATAACATAACAAATACAAATTGTATCTATTTATTGTATCACAATAAATATTGTATTGTATGGCAATACATACAATATTATGTATTGTCATTGTCATTTGAGAAATTTGCGTAAATATACACAAACTTTGTCCTGCAGTGAAAATGTGCGGCAGCCACACAAACTTTCTTTGTGGACAATAACAAACTACAAAGCACTAAAACTCACCTAAAGTCACTGAAATCTGACTACGTTTCATATTATTTAGACCAAGTAGCATCGCAACCTGTTTTTAAATTATTTACATTTTTTATTGTTTAAACTTAAACAATGAAACTGAATTACATGCATCCTTGTCAGTAACATAACACACACATAAAATAAAAGGATCAGAAAACCCCACTCAAATGCAAATAGTATGTTTCCTCAGATTTTGTCACATAATGATGCAATGCATTGGTCTGTGTGCTCTAGTGCATGTTACCTGTGGAGTAATTTCATTCTCACTGCAAAAGAAAAATGGGGTTGTATCAGCAGATTAACTCCAAACAGGTCAGTTTTTAATATTTTTAAAGTAATCAAGGTGTGTGTAGACAATCACATGTATATGATTAGGTGTGCCAAAGTGCGCTTAAGTAATTGTGGAATGCTTTGGGTTTGATGGAGAAAATTGCCAATAGAAGGATTTGTATAGGGAGCATGTGTTCAGAGATCATGTGGATCAATTGGCACATGTTGGTGTTTTATTACTCAGAGTGATCATTCTCTAACAAACTTGTCCCTGCCTCAAAAAGAAAGCGTTAATGGTGCTGGTGCAGCTGGAGCTGCTGGTCAGACAATCATCCTTCAGTTGAGCCATGCCAGCTTTGTGAATAGAAAGCATCTCTATTCTGTAAATGTGCAACTTGTATCAGCAAAAATGCCTAATAAATATAGTGGCTATCTGTCTTTAGCTGAATGCTCTGCTGTTAAAACAAGCATTTCTATTTGCATTAATCAACATTGTCTTTCTTAATTCCCTTTTTTCTATTTGCATTTTTCCTGTAAAATGTATTGTTTTTCTTTTTTCTCAGGTAACTTTTTGACCTGAAAGCAACTTTTAAAGAAAATATATATTGTTATTATAAATACTTATATTACTACAAAAAGAGAGCGTTGCCATTGTGGTGGCACCTTTCCGGGTATTTATAGTTATTTACATGTTATGGGTGGGGACGGGGCGGACCAGCAGCTGCTCTCTTTTTCCTTCATATTTGGATGTATAAAGGAAATGTATACATCTGACTTTTTTCTGTGTGTCTCACTTTTCAAAATTTGTCTCTACACCAGGGGTGCCCAAAGTCGGTCCTCGAGGGCCGGCATCTTGCATGTT
The DNA here is from genome assembly GCF_002775205.1 of Xiphophorus maculatus. Classification (NCBI taxonomy): domain Eukaryota; kingdom Metazoa; phylum Chordata; class Actinopteri; order Cyprinodontiformes; family Poeciliidae; genus Xiphophorus; species Xiphophorus maculatus. The sequence continues at coordinate 32,425,862 of NC_036460.1, forward strand.
TTAGTTCTATTACACACACAATATCGGTATTTTGAGGCTGTTTTCACTCCATATTTCAACACCTTTAGGATTTGGGGTCATAGTTCAGGGATTATTTGAATTCTGGTTATGCCAATCATCTGCTCTCAGTTATAAAAAAAAGAAAAAAAACCCAAGCAAAAAATTGTGGACTTAAGTCTGCAAAAAGAACAAACCAGAACTAAGAGAGCTATGCCAACATGAGGCCACCATGAGTGCCTCACTTCTAGATACATAAATTATATCTGAAGTGTTCTCTTTTCTTTTGCTTAGGTGATGATGATGAAGATGCTCCGATGATCAGTGGTTTCTCCGATGATGTTCCCATGGTTATTGCATAGCAGAACATCTCTTTTACTACACCCGCCCCCCCTCCTGCTCCTTGTGTACCCTTTTCCCCTCCCTGAGCCCCCGGCACTCCCCATCAGTGGTGCCTGCACATCGAAGCGTCAGGATAACATGTGGAAACTTGCATCAACTGGAATCCATCCACTTGGCAGGAAACATAAAGAAAAATGAGAATATCTTAAAAGATTAATATTTTTCAAGGGTACAATGCACTTTTTTGGAGGCGCAGTAACTTATTTTTTGTAATGTTAAATATATGTGTATGATGTGGGGCCAGAAAAAGTACTTGGAGGAAAAAGTAGAAACAGAAGAAAACCGTGAATGATCGGAGTTTGTCTGGCGAATGAAAGACCCAATCTGGAATTTAAACTCTGCACTGGCATTGTTTAAAGCCAAAATAAGTAAACGGAAAATTTAGAGAGAGAAAAAGGGAGACGAAAAAACTAGCTTCAGGTCAGTAAAAGGTAGATGTTTTAGTAGTGCAATGTGTACTCTTGAAGTATATGTTGTACTATATAAGCATGTCCATATTTGGTGCCCCATGTGAGGCAGCTGGAAGAATTCACTGTGGATCATGTTCCGTATTTGCAGAAGAATCCGCCAGTACACCCCAACATGTCTGTCACTGGACATAGTGTACATAGAGAAACACTTTTCCATTTTACCACCAGCACACTGTTTTTTGTAGAGTCAAACACACAGGCAGGGATTGGAGAATAAGCCTGACATTTGGCCTCCATGCTTTGCAAAAATCATCTTACCTATTTGTAAATATTGACTTTTTAAGATCGTCTCCTTGTAATGCTGTACCATATCATTATGTAAAATGTGTATTTTGGTTGTTTTGGTTTTTTTTAATCCTTCAGGATGACAAATTATTGTCCCGAGCATTTTTGCCTTAGCTGTGATCATAGAGCAAGTGAGTTCAGGGTTCTCAGGGAACTGTGTCAGAGCGGACACCAGCGCAGCATCATAGCCACTACCACGGCTTTTTCTCAAATGGACGTTTACTGATGATCAGTTTTTTAAAGAGCTTTGGGTGGCTCAAGCAGGTTTCTGTCACTGATTAGGTGACAAAGTCAAGACCTTAATGGGATCGTTTGAATCGTGTTCTGTGGAGAGGTTATGAGCAGGTAACATCTCCTGCAGTAGCTCCTCAAAATGGATAGTTTGGAACTTTTAATATGAGCAGTTTACAGCTGCAGTATATAACTTTTATAATATATATATATATATATATACAGTACAGACCAAAAGTTTGGACACACCTTCTGATTCAATGGGTTTTCTTTATTTTCATGACTATTTATAAGGCAAGAAATCCCACTTATTAACCTGACAGGGCACACCTATGAAGTGAAAACCATTTCAGGTGACGACCTCTTGAAGCTCATCAAGAAAATGCAGAGTGTGTGCAAAGCAGTAATCACAGGAAAAGGTTGTTACTTTGAAGAAACTAGAATATAAGGGGTATTTTCAGTTGTTTTACACTTTTTTGTTTAGTGCATATTTCCACATGTGTTATTCATAGTTTTGATGCCTTCAGTGTGAATCTACAATGTCAATAGTCATGAAAATAAAGGAAACTCATTGAATTAAAAGGTGTGTCTAAACTTTTGGTCTGTACTGTATATACAGTATATATACAGTATATATATATATACACACACAGCACAATCTGAGACAGATTGTAATAAAAAAATTGGTCTCCTCTGACTCTTCACTCTGCTCCTACAGCCATCTGCAGAAATACACCACTGGGTCAGAACTAACCAATCAGAGCCAGGAGGAGGGGCTTAGATCTGTCAATCACTCTCATGTGCACTCTGCTCACACTCTCCCTCTTGCACTCGATTTAGTTTGCCATGAATGCTAGTTAGCGCCACTGATGACAGCAGATAGTTTTTATGTAGCAGTATGTTGTTTCTCCACCATTATCGCATTGAACATTGTGTACATAAGACTGATTCTCAGCACTTAGGCCCTCCTCCTGGCTCTGATTGGTTCTTTCAGACCAAGCAGTGCATTTCTAAATGACACTAAGACCACAGGGAGCGGGCAGAGGAGTTTTGATTTTTTTTTTCAGATTATCTGTCTCATACTGTCACAACATGGTGACACTTAACAAATATTTAAAAGACATTTATTAAAGTTATATACTGTAGCTTTTATAATGCTGATAAGTACTTAATGAGTTGGTATTGGATCATAAAGCTAATGGTTAGTCAAGCATTGGCTCATCCTGAGATAACCCAAGTCTCAAAAATATTGTTTTTCATTCATTATAAACCTTTAAGACTTCAGAGTAATACCCTATCAATAACATAGAGTACACTTAATCGCAATGTGATTTTTACTTTTCTTTTTTACTGGTTAATTGGACTGGTATTGAATCACATGTTCTTTTCTCAGTCTGTTTCTTCCACCACCTGGAAGATAAGAAGTGGTGCATTTCTTCCTACCTCAGTACCCTGTGTAAATAATCAACATGTTCATTGTAAATAACAGACTGATGCAAATATAAGTTTCATAGTGCTCACTTCTATGACATGTGAAAACAGTAGAAATCCTGCCATCAGAACCAAGTAACCTGGATTGATAATAAATTAAAACAGCAAGAGAGTTATCTATGGCACATAAGATAGTTATGGCTCACTACCTTTTACCAGGACTTCACCAGAGTTTGGGTAAGATGTAAGATGTTTTGACTGCCTCTTTGTGCTAATGTCAAGTTAGAGCAGGACTCGCATCAAAGCACAGTGCTGCTCTGTCAAGTCTCAGAAATGGCATAGTCATACTAACTATTCATAACCTGTCCACACAACACTTAGATAAACAGTTGAATGTTCTATTTAACTCCATCCAGACTTCAACTTCATCAGAGCCATCAAAGGATTCAAATCACTGAGATCAGAACGTTCCGCCTCTCTATTGCCTCATCTCCACTGAGCAGTATGGAACAGTTTGATGTCTGTTTTCATTATAAAAGCATCCCAGTACCCCACCATGTACAACGGTACAGTACGGTCAGGGTGGAGCTGCCAGCTTCACATATCACAGTCCATTTCCTGGAGGACAAAAAAACCATCACTGCTTTCAACAACCACGAGACACACTACTGCGTCACATTTGCCATCGCACGATTCTGATGCAATATTAGGCATTTGGGTTTAAGGGTACCTGCCCAGTGAAAACTGGTGAAAATGCTGCTCTGAATACGCCGGACCATAAAACAGCGTAACAAACTGCACCCACCCAGGGCATGCCATTTAGGGGAGACGAAGTGGTTCTGTCTAGTCATGTCTAGTCAACAGTCTGCTGTTGTTGATTGTTCAGAGATGTCTTTCCTTTGTCTATGTAAACAGAATACCTGTAAACAAGTTCACATCCAGAATAAGAAGGAAAAAAGAAAACAGGCCTGTGTTCATATCTACACCACACCTCCAGCTCCCCCACACTGTTTGCTGATGTTTGTGTTTTGCCTTCGGGCCTGAGCCATTTGAAATTTGTGGTGTCCTGCTTTCTTTCATTCATGAAGTCTTCATAACTGTATTTTTAAATGTGTTCTTTCCAAAGCATCAACCCAGCTTGCTATGCTAGTGTTACCACCTGTCTTTGCTTAAAGAAAAAATATAGAAGTCGAGCTGACAGCCTTTATGTCTACAGAGTAAAACGCTCTGTAAAACTCCAGCTGTGAATATAGAGTGTCCATTCACTAGCTCAGAACTGTTTGGTTCCTCTTGACATCAGCGCTCAGTTGTGACATTAATTCAGGGTTCCTACGCAGTCTGGAATTTTAGTTCACCATTTTCCAGAAGTATGGCAAAAGAAAATATGGAAAAATATGTCTAAGCTCTTGTATCATTTGTTCTGACATTGGTCTTAGTTTTGTCTATTCTTCCATTTCTTACTCCTTTATGACTGTTCTTGGTTCATCCCATTGTTATTCTTTGTGTTCTTACTTCTTTCACTCTGTGTCTTTCTTTTCATCCTTGCATCCTACTTTCAGTACTCTATAAACATCCACCAAAAATTCATAAACTTTACTGTTTCCTATTGTAAAACAAGCAGAAAGGATTGTGATCAGGGCCGGCCCAAGGCACAAGCAAACTAATCAGCCGCTTAGAGCCCCGGGGCCACCGGGGAGATAGTAACGATTTCTATGTCATTATAATAACAAAAAACACACAATTTCATATATTATTGTTTTTACAGTAATATATATTTGATGATGTGTGCAGAAATAATCTATGGACAAAAATAAAAAAAATTATCTTGGGGGCCTCCTGGTGGCCATGGTAGGCAGTGGCGCTGCACTGGTCTCAAACTCCAGGTCTCGAGGGCCGCAGTCCTGCAGGTTTTAGATGTGCCACAGGTACAAAACACTGGAATGAAATGACTTAATTACTTCCTCCTTGTGTAGATCAGTTTTCCAGAGCCTTATTGACCTAATTATTCTGTTCAGGTGTGGTGCAGCAGCATCTAAAAGTTGCAGGACTGCGGCCCTCGAGGACTGGAGTTTGAGACCCCAATGCAAAGGGGAGCTGCACTAGCGGGGGCGCAATTTTTTTTTCTTTCTAATCAGCATTTTATGTACTTAACAGTTGTTTGTGTATGAAATGATCAATAACAGAGGAACAGCACTGATTGGGCTCCCCTCCTGCCAGCCGATCTCCCCTCCAATACAGGTAGCTTGGGCACCCGTCCCTTCAAGAACGCTCTAAGCGTGTTTTTTTTTTCTTTTAAATTTCAATTGTGGTAATGCACTCGACAACAGGGAGCTAACGATGGGGTGGCAGAAAAAAACTAGATACGATAAGTTAGCAAAACAAAAGTCCTCAAAAAAGGACTTATCCTTGAGTAAGAGAGGAAAGAGGAAGACTAGAAAAAAGCCAAGATAAAGGTATGTTTTAATATGTCTTTGTAATGTAATGTTTATAAAAAAAGATCTTTGAAGCTGCTAATAGAAAATTAGCTTGATAGCGACCTTGAACATTCAAAGTTCAACAGCCAAACATTTATGCTAGCGTCTTAGTGAAGCTGAGTTTTAACTTGAAATTAGTTGGTTCTCCTGCTTGGCTTTGTATATTTCTGAGGTTTTTTGGCTTCAAAACAGCATTTGATAACAATAATTAAAACTTCTCAATGTTTGATATTGTCTAACAAAATGTTTTACATCAGGCTACATGGATACTGCATTAATGTATCAATGAGCTGCTTTAAGCTGTAGTTGGTGATATGTTGTTTGCTGCTGATCATTTATGTAGCTAAAACAAACAATATTTTTACATCAACTTCTAAGTTATGTGAAACTTCTGTTAATTAAATTTTTACACCAGGTGAGTTACGCTTAAGAGAAATTAATTTAATCATAGAATGTCATGAATATGTGTGTAGGGCTGCACCGATTGTTGTTTTCTGGCCGATTCCCAGTTGCCAATCTTTAAAAATCCTGACCTGACGATTTTGATTTTGGCCGATATCAATCTTTTTGTCTGAAATGCCGCTAAATATAGCAAGAAAGTTGCTGAGTTGGCAAAGTGGGGTGAATACTGTTAACTGTAAATGTTCAGACATGACCTGATTGGCCAGTCTGTCAGTCAAACCTCTCACTGTATAGCAGAAGAGGACAGAGACTGATTTTTAAACTTTTGCTGACAATAATAAGATCAGTAGATAAGATGGGCTTCACATATAAGTAATACTTATATCGGTAATCTGCTAATGCAGATCACTGATCCCCCAAAAATAAGGAAATCGGTGCCCAGAAATCGACTGGCCGATAAATGTATCCTATATTATACATGCATAGGGGCAGTGTTGTATAAAGTACTGAAATCTCAGAGTCAAGTAAAAGTATAAGTACCTCTCCAAAATATGACTTTGGTAAAAGTCGAAGTCACTGACTGAAATGTTACTTGAGTTAAAGTCTTAAAGTATCTGAAACTTCTTGTACTTAAGTATGGAAATTACTGTAAAAATGGATGTACTCAAGTAATGTAATGAAAAGTACAAGTAAAAAGTAAAACAAAGCAAATGCAGTTTGAATGACATTTTTTATATTTTGGTAAACTTGTCAAATACACTTAAAATAATGTACCCAACCAAGTGCAGGCAAAATTAAACCTGCTAATAGATATACCTGCAGGCATCATTTAGTTAAGAAAATTAGGTGCTTTACCTATAGCACAAGGTTAACTTAACCTGCTTTACAACTGAACCAGCTTCTTAGTATACCCTCCAGGACAGAAAATACAAAGTTTTTGTAAGCCTTAAGTTTTCCCTTCAAGTAAGGTCAGTGCTGAAAATGAGAAAAATAAATAGTACAGAAAATGCGGCCAACATGAAGAGAAAGATCTGTTACGATTACTCTACTTCACAAATCAGTGAATCAGTCAATCCTACAGTCAGTAGGTGGTGCACACAACTGGTCATTATGCAAAAGAAAAAAAGAATTGGGAGGGAAATGCAGCTTATTGGCATCTGTAAACCTGGTTTTGAACTTGCATGCCTTTCCTATATTCGTTAAATTCAGTCTAAATTGCTATCGCTATGGCTTCTGCCCCCCCTTGAACAGAGGAGTCTAGGTAGCCTGCTACAGTCAACATTAGGCCTAAGCTAAATACACCACGTGTGGAACTGAAACAATGCCAAACAAAGTTCATTTACGGTCAACGTTTCACAATACAGTAGTGCCTAGTGACCAAGCTATAGTTACTGAAACAGGAGGATTATAACCATTTCATAAGACGTTACCTCGATGTGTTTCTTCAAGTTGGACGGGGAGTTTTTGTAAGATAGAATTTCCACATCTTCGGGCAGGAATAACATAAACTGCATGCGGTACGACGAATCTTTAACACCCACTAAAGAGTATATTGTGTTTAAATAAGGCCATGGGCTCTCATCACCAGCTGGTGGTTCCCCTGGAGCCGTGTCCGACGTAGTTGCAGTTGCTGTGGTCTCCGTCTCCTCCTCCATGTGGCTGCTGCTGATTGCGAGACTTGCTTTGTGTTTAATGGGAGAAGCGAAACAGGTGTATCCTATTGGAGGTGATGAACAAGCCCAGGCAAGCAGGCTACCGACTTGCTACTTGCTAATCAGTAGGTGGGATCAAAACACTTGCGTTTCTCTCTCTCGCTTTTTTGTAACGAGTAACTAAACCACACATTGAAAATGTATCGGAGTAAAAGTACGCGATTAAGTTCGGAAATATAGTGAAGTAAAAGTGAAAGTCATCAAAAATGTTCATACTCGAGGAAAGTATGAAGTACTCCAAAATATACTTAAGTAAAGTAGTGAAGTATTTTTACTTCGTTACTATACAACACTGCATAGGGGGCGTGCTGTGGTGGCACAGGGGGTTAGCAGGCCCCACGTGCGGAGGCCTTAGACCTCGACGCGGACGTCGCGGGTTTGACTCCCGGTCCCGGCAACCTTTACCGCATGTCCCCCCCCTCTCCTCGCCCTCTTTCTTGTCTGCCTACTGTTGCAAAAAATATGAGCCACTATGCACTATGCGAATGATCTAATATTCTAACTATTGATTCCAACCGGTCCACACTGTTAGCTGAAATAGAGGGCCCCAAAACCAATTTTTGCTTAGGGCCCCCTGGAGGCTTGGGCTGTCCCTAATTGTGAAGTTAAGGCTGAAAAAGAATGGAAACTTTTGATGAGAAGTTTTTCTGCCTTTTTTTCAGAACCTCAGTTTGAGTTCTACTGATATATTCTGTTCTGTTGTTTGGCCTTAAAACAGTTTTCTGGTACAGATATTTCTGTTGTCTGATGTTCTTTTTGCCACATAATGCCTTATCACAACACATTGGGTGTTTATGTGAAGTCACGTTTGTATTATAGGAACATAAGTGCGCATGCATGCACACATTGCCACACACTCACTCAAGCAGTATGAAGTAGCAGTATGAAAGACAGAGGAAACAGCTGATGAAGTGATCGAGCCCATCAAAGTGTTTGTAGTTGGGTTTTCCACCTGTGCAGAACATAAATATTGGTGTTCATGTGACTGTTTCCTTCTCACCTGTCTTAACATTAAACATTTTGTCAAATAGTTTGCCTCACATCATTTGACGTGGAGTTGGATCATGTTTGATAATGAAAGAAAAAGAAGTTTAGAGAAACAATGTTAGGTGTTTTAAACAACCACTTATATTGAAATAAACTCACTGAAAACTAAACCTTTGTCCAGTAGTCTGAAGGTACCAGAGCTGAGGTTTTGACCTCTTTTCCCCCTCTTAAATCCTTTCTGCATCAGTGAGAAACTACGCAAGTGATTCTGACCGTCAGCCAACATTCTGCACCCCTCTCAGCCCTGCAGGTTTTAAATAGACTGGAAACAATATTAAACTTTTATGTTTTTCATTAGGCTGCCTATTCCATTTGTTTCAGCATTGCATTAGCATTTACTTATTTAGGCTAAAAGAGATGAAAAATAACCTCTGGATCCAGTGAAGTGCTGTTGATGGGATTTGCTGCAAAAACATTAATCTGACTGGGCTCTTTAGCTTTCATTGAACATAAGTTGGAGAAAAAGAAAAAAAGGCCATATGGAGGTTCCAAGTGTTTGGTTTTTTTTTCTTATTCTTTTGGCCTAAGTATTCCTCAAAATTCAGCTCTGGGGTTCAGGGAAAAGCTTTTAGAATTAAGCAGATGACATAAACAAATTACTCTGCAGCACTCCCTAAATTGAAAAGCTCTCATACCAGTTTCACTGTTTTTCAATAAAGTTTTTGTGCTTTAATGAGGTGGTTTTTCAAGCGTATTGAAAGGTGTGCATTTTACAAAACTGCAATGCTGCCTCCAAATAAAAGGACTTCAATGCTTGGATGAGATGCCAACGTTTCTTCTAATGGATGATGATGGGTGGGTGCTATGCTATAGTGCCCTGCATAAAATAGCAATGTTTTATGCCTGGACATCAAAGTGTTGTCCATGTTGTAAGCACTGACAGTTGTAGCTGCCATGATTTTTAATGACTGCAGACTTGTTACCTAATACAGTCCTGCTCACCATTATTGGCACAAGTTCATGTTTTGCATAGCTTAGTGAATATCGTTAGAAATAAATGGAAATGTTCAAAATTTACATCAGCAAAATCTTTCCATTTGAGGTCCAAAGTAATTTAACAAAGACAATTGCTATTTCAACATAATTATTTTAATTCCAACGGACAAAACAGGAAATTATCATGTGATATCCCTCCTCACACCTTTTGGCAGCAATGACAGCATCCAAATGTTTCTTACATCCATAAGCTTCTTGCATTTTTCTGGTGGCATTTTCTCACAGTTTCCTGTACAATATGCTCAAGCTCTTGAACATGTTGTGGAAAAAATTATTTTACCAAGCACTGTCAAGTGAAATCACTCAATATTCATATATTGTGCACAGTACAGAGAGCTTGTAGGACAGTCAATAATGAAAAAGGTCTGGGTGAAAAGCTCTTCCAGGCAAAGACAACACATGAGCTTTATAAAAAAGATAAGGAATTCAAAACAAGGGGAAATGCCAACTTGTTCTAATGTAGCTGTAGAAAACAACTTCCAACCTTGTATGTGTAGCTCAAACAGGTTCTTTTGGTTACAGTTCATAAGCATTTAATATAACGTGATCAGCAGATGTTAACTTGTAGTAATTTTCCTGCACAAACATTTGCAGGGTTCCTTTCTCACTTCTCTCACAAAGATGAAGTTTTTTGGTCTCTAACATTCAAAACTCATGAAACTCAAAATTTAGACTTGGTTCCAGGGTCAAACCACCAGAACTACTGCGTCTCAGCATTTCTATGCTGTTCCAAAGCTAATAAGGCTGAAAATTGAATGCGGTGCTGAAAATTCACTTATTGTCACTTTTTCACTTCTCTCGCCGAGAAAACGCTTTTTTGGTCTCTAACATTCAAAACTCATGAAACTCAGAATTTAGACTTGGTTCCAGCGTCAAACCACCAGAACTACTGCATCTCAGCATTTCTATGCTGTTCCAAAGCTAATAAGGCTGAAAATTTAACGCAGTGCTGAAAATTCACATATTGTCACTTTTTCACTTCTCTCGCTGAGAAAACGCTTTTTTGGTCTCTAACATTCAAAACTCATGAAACTCAAAATTTAGACTTGGTTCCAGCTTCAAACCACCAGAACTACTGCATCTCAGCATTTCTATGCTGTTCGAAAGCTTATAAGGCTGAAAATTGAACGCAGTGCTGAAAATTCACATATTGTCACTTTTTCACTTCTCTCGCTGAGAAAACGCTTTTTTGGTCTCTAACATTCAAAACTCATGAAACTCAAAATTTAGACTTGGTTCCAGCTTCAAACCACCAGAACTACTGCAGTCTCAGCATTTCTATGCTGTTCCAAAGCTAATAAGGCTGAAAATTGAATGCGAGTGCTGAAAATTCACATATTGTCACTTTTTCACTTCTCTCGCTGAGAAAACGCTTTTTTGGTCTCTAACATTCAAAACTCATGAAACTCAAAATTTAGACTTGGTTCCAGCGTCAAACCACCAGAACTACTGCATCTCAGCATTTCTATGCTGTTCCAAAGCTAATAAGGCTGAAAATTTAACGCAGTGCTGAAAATTCACATATTGTCACTTTTTCACTTCTCTCGCTGAGAAAACGCTTTTTTGGTCTCTAACATTCAAAACTCATGAAACTCAAAATTTAGACTTGGTTCCAGCTTCAAACCACCAGAACTACTGCATCTCAGCATTTCTATGCTGTTAGAAAGCTAATAAGGCTGAAAATTGAACGCAGTGCTGAAAATTCATATATTGTCACTTTTTCACTTCTCTCGCTGAGAAAACGCTTTTTTGTTCTCTAACATTCAAAACTCATGAAACTCAAAATTTAGACTTGGTTCCAGCTTCAAACCACCAGAACTACTGCATCTCAGCATTTCTATGCTGTTCGAAAGCTAATAAGGCTGAAAAGTGAACGCAGTGCTGAAAATTCACATATTGTCACTTTTTCACCTCTCTCGCTGAGAAAACGCTTTTTTGGTCTCTAACATTCAAAACCCATGAAACTCAAAATGTAAACTTGATTCCAGCTTCAAACCACCAGAACTACTGCATCTCAGCATTTCTATGCTGTTCCAAAGCTAATAAGGCTGAAAATTGAACGCAGTGCTGAAAATTCACATATGGTCACTTTTTCACCTCTCTCGCTGAGAAAACGCTATTTTGGTCTCTAACATTCAAAACCCATGAAACTCAAAATGTAAACTTGATTCCAGCTTCAAACCACCAGAACTACTGCATCTCAGCATTTCTATGCTGTTCCAAAGCTAATAAGGCTGAAAATTGAACGCAGTGCTGAAAATTCACATATTGTCACTTTTTCACTTCTCTCGCTGAGAAAACGCTTTTTTGGTCTCAAACATTCAAAACTCATGAAACTCAAAATTTAGACTTGTTTCCAGCTTCAAACCACCAGAACTACTGCAACTCAGCATTTCTATGCTGTTCCAAAGCGAATAAGGCTGAATATTGAGTGTAGTGCTGAAAATTCACATATTGTCACTTTTTCGCTTCTCTCGCTGAGAAGCGAGAGAAGCTTCTGCTGAAGCATCTCGGACCTCTTCGGTTGCTTGGACAATCACAGCTTCATTCACAGCTTCTGCTGAAGCATCTCGGACCTCTTCGGTTGCTTGGACAGAACTTTTCTCCTCCCCAACATCTGCATCACCTGAGGTTTCTCCTGCTCGAGAACCTTTTTGGTCTCTAACATTCAAAACTCATGAAACTCAAAATTTAGACTTGTTTCCAGCTTCAAACCACCAGAACTACTGCATCTCAGCATTTCTATGCTGTTCCAAAGCTAATAAGGCTGAATATTGAGTGTAGTGCTGAAAATTCACATATTGTCACTTTTTCGCTTCTCTCGCTGAGAAAACGCTTTTTTGGTCTCTAACATTCAAAACTCATGAAACTCAAAATTTAGACTTGTTTCCAGCTTCAAACCACCAGAACTACTGCATCTCAGCATTTCTATGCTGTTCCAAAGCTAATAAGGCTGAATATTGAACGCAGTGCTGAAAATTCACATATTGTCACTTTTTCACTTCTCTCGCTGAGAAAACGCTTTTTTGGTCTCTAACATTCAAAACTCATGAAACTCAAAATTTAGACTTGATTCCAGCTTCAAACCACCAGAACTACTGCATCTCAGCATTTCTATGCTGTTCCAAAGCTAATAAGGCTGAAAATTGAACGCAGTGCTGAAAATTCACATATTGTCACTTTTTCACTTCTCTCGCTGAGAAAACGCTTTTTTGGTCTCTAACATTCAAAACTCATGAAACTCAAAATTTAGACTTGGTTCCAGCTTCAAACCACCAGAACTACTGCATCTCAGCATTTCTATGCTGTTCCAAAGCTAATAAGGCTGAATATTGAACGCAGTGCTGAAAATTCACATATTGTCACTTTTTCACTTCTCTCGCTGAGAAAACGCTTTTTTGGTCTCTAACATTCAAAACTCATGAAACTCAAAATTTAGACTTGTTTCCAGCTTCAAACCACCAGAACTACTGCAACTCAGCATTTCTATGCTGTTCCAAAGCTAATAAGGCTGAAAATTGAACGCAGTGCTGAAAATTCACATATTGTCACTTTTTCACTTCTCTCGCTGAGAAAACGCTTTTTTGGTCTCTAACATTCAAAACTCATGAAACTCAAAATTTAGACTTGTTTCCAGCTTCAAACCACCAGAACTACTGCATCTCAGCATTTCTATGCTGTTCCAAAGCTAATAAGGCTGAATATTGAGTGTAGTGCTGAAAATTCACATATTGTCACTTTTTCACTTCTCTCGCTGAGAAAACGCTTTTTTGGTCTCTAACATTCAAAACTCATGAAACTCAAAATTTAGACTTTGTTCCAGCTTCAAACCACCAGAACTACTGCATCTCAGCATTTCTATGCTGTTCCAAAGCTTATAAGGCTGAAAATTGAACGCAGTGCTGAAAATTCACATATTGTCACTTTTTCACTTCTCTCGCTGAGAAAACGCTTTTTTGGTCTCTAACATTCAAAACTCATGAAACTCAAAATTTAGACTTGGTTCCAGCTTCAAACCACCAGAACTACTGCATCTCAGCATTTCTATGCTGTTCCAAAGCTAATAAGGCTGAAAATTGAACGCAGTGCTGAAAATTCACATATTGTCACTTTTTCACTTCTCTCGCTGAGAAAACGCTTTTTTGGTCTCTAACATTCAAAACTCATGAAACTCAAAATTTAGACTTGGTTCCAGCTTCAAACCACCAGAACTACTGCATCTCAGCATTTCTATGCTGTTCCAAAACGAATAAGGCTGAATATTGAGTGTAGTGCTGAAAATTCACATATTGTCACTTTTTCGCTTCTCTCGCTGAGAAGCGAGAGAAGCTTCTGCTGAAGCATCTCGGACCTCTTCGGTTGCTTGGACATTCACAGCTTCATTCACAGCTTCTGCTGAAGCATCTCGGACCTCTTCGGTTGCTTGGACAGAACTTTTCTCCTCCCCAACATCTGCAGCACCTGAGGTTTCTCCTGCCTCAGGAGAAACCTTTTTTGGTCTCTAACATTCAAAACTCATGAAACTCAAAATTTAGACTTGTTTCCAGCTTCAAACCACCAGAACTACTGCATCTCAGCATTTCTATGCTGTTCCAAAGCGAATAGGGCTGAATATTGAGTGTAGTGCTGAAAATTCACATATTGTCACTTTTTCACTTCTCTCGCTGAGAAAACGCTTTTTTGGTCTCTAACATTCAAAACTCATGAAACTCAAAATTTAGACTTGTTTCCAGCTTCAAACCACCAGAACTACTGCAACTCAGCATTTCTATGCTGTTCCAAAGGTAATAAGGCTGAAAATTGAACGCAGTGCTGAAAATTCACATATTGTCACTTTTTCACTTCTCTCGCTGAGAAAACGCTTTTTTGGTCTCTAACATTCAAAACTCATGAAACTCAAAATTTAGACTTGGTTCCAGCTTCAAACCACCAGAACTACTGCATCTCAGCATTTCTATGCTGTTCCAAAGCTAATAAGGCTGAAAATTGAACGCAGTGCTGAAAATTCACATATTGTCACTTTTTCACTTCTCTCGCTGAGAAAACGCTTTTTTGGTCTCTAACATTCAAAACTCATGAAACTCAAAATTTAGACTTGGTTCCAGCTTCAAACCACCAGAACTACTGCATCTCAGCATTTCTATGCTGTTCCAAAGCTAATAAGGCTGAAAATTGAACGCAGTGCTGAAAATTCACATATTGTCACTTTTTCACTTCTCTCGCTGAGAAAACGCTTTTTTGGTCTCTAACATTCAAAACTCATGAAACTCAAAATTTAGACTTGTTTCCAGCTTCAAACCACCAGAACTACTGCAACTCAGCATTTCTATGCTGTTCCAAAGGTAATAAGGCTGAAAATTGAACGCAGTGCTGAAAATTCACATATTGTCACTTTTTCACTTCTCTCGCTGAGAAAACGCTTTTTTGGTCTCTAACATTCAAAACTCATGAAACTCAAAATTTAGACTTGGTTCCAGCTTCAAACCACCAGAACTACTGCATCTCAGCATTTCTATGCTGTTCCAAAGCTAATAAGGCTGAATATTGACTCTAGTGCTGAAAATTCACATATTGTCACTTTTTCACTTCTCTCGCTGAGAAAACGCTTTTTTGGTCTCTAACATTCAAAACTCATGAAACTCAAAATTTAGACTTGTTTCCAGCTTCAAACCACCAGAACTACTGCATCTCAGCATTTCTATGCTGTTCCAAAGCGAATAGGGCTGAATATTGAGTGTAGTGCTGAAAATTCACATATTGTCACTTTTTCGCTTCTCTCGCTGAGAAGCGAGAGAAGCTTCTGCTGAAGCATCTCGGACCTCTTCGGTTGCTTGGACATTCACAGCTTCATTCACAGCTTCTGCTGAAGCATCTCGGACCTCTTCGGTTGCTTGGACAGAACTTTTCTCCTCCCCAACATCTGCAGCACCTCAGGTTTCTCCTGCCTCAGGAGAAACCTTTTTGGTCTCTAACATTCAAAACTCATGAAACTCAAAATTTAGACTTGTTTCCAGCTTCAAACCACCAGAACTACTGCATCTCAGCATTTCTATGCTGTTCCAAAGCGAATAGGGCTGAATATTGAGTGTAGTGCTGAAAATTCACATATTGTCACTTTTTCGCTTCTCTCGCTGAGAAAACGCTTTTTTGGTCTCTAACATTCAAAACTCATGAAACTCAAAATTTAGACTTGGTTCCAGCTTCAAACCACCAGAACTACTGCATCTCAGCATTTCTATGCTGTTCCAAAGCTAATAAGGCTGAATATTGAACGCAGTGCTGAAAATTCACATATTGTCACTTTTTCACTTCTCTCGCTGAGAAAACGCTTTTTTGGTCTCTAACATTCAAAACTCATGAAACTCAAAATTTAGACTTGGTTCCAGCTTCAAACCACCAGAACTACTGCATCTCAGCATTTCTATGCTGTTCCAAAGCTAATAAGGCTGAAAATTGAACGCAGTGCTGAAAATTCACATATTGTCACTTTTTCACTTCTCTCGCTGAGAAAACGCTTTTTTGGTCTCTAACATTCAAAACTCATGAAACTCAAAATTTAGACTTGGTTCCAGCTTCAAACCACCAGAACTACTGCATCTCAGCATTTCTATGCTGTTCCAAAGCTAATAAGGCTGAATATTGAACGCAGTGCTGAAAATTCACATATTGTCACTTTTTCACTTCTCTCGCTGAGAAAACGCTTTTTTGGTCTCTAACATTCAAAACTCATGAAACTCAAAATTTAGACTTGGTTCCAGCTTCAAACCACCAGAACTACTGCAACTCAGCATTTCTATGCTGTTCCAAAGCTAATAAGGCTGAAAATTGAACGCAGTGCTGAAAATTCACATATTGTCACTTTTTCACTTCTCTCGCTGAGAAAACGCTTTTTTGGTCTCTAACATTCAAAACTCATGAAACTCAAAATTTAGACTTGTTCCAGCTTCAAACCACCAGAACTACTGCATCTCAGCATTTCTATGCTGTTCCAAAGCTAATAAGGCTGAAAATTGAGTGTAGTGCTGAAAATTCACATATTGTCACTTTTTCACTTCTCTCGCTGAGAAAACGCTTTTTTGGTCTCTAACATTCAAAACTCATGAAACTCAAAATTTAGACTTGTTTCCAGCTTCAAACCACCAGAACTACTGCATCTCAGCATTTCTATGCTGTTCCAAAGCTAATAAGGCTGAAAATTGAACGCAGTGCTGAAAATTCACATATTGTCACTTTTTCACTTCTCTCGCTGAGAAAACGCTTTTTTGGTCTCTAACATTCAAAACTCATGAAACTCAAAATTTAGACTTGGTTCCAGCTTCAAACCACCAGAACTACTGCATCTCAGCATTTCTATGCTGTTCCAAAGCTAATAAGGCTGAAAATTGAACGCAGTGCTGAAAATTCACATATTGTCACTTTTTCACTTCTCTCGCTGAGAAAACGCTTTTTTGGTCTCTAACATTCAAAACTCATGAAACTCAAAATTTAGACTTGTTTCCAGCTTCAAACCACCAGAACTACTGCAACTCAGCATTTCTATGCTGTTCCAAAGGTAATAAGGCTGAAATTTGAACGCAGTGCTGAAATTTCACATGTTGTCACTTTTTCACTTCTCTCGCTGAGAAAACGCTTTTTTGGT